>NC_030850.1:19264695-19321031 GCF_000208745.1 Theobroma cacao
TTTTCACTTCTAAACCTCAAATCATACTCCAATAAGTCAAATGGACCAAAAAAATCTTTTCTAAAAATTCCCATTTTGTCCCCAAGTGGCAAATGACCATTTTACCCCTAGATAGTGAAAATTTCGGTTTGACTCCAAATTGATCCTCGAACTCCGAATTACCATTTTGAGTCATCCCTAAACTGTGAAACTCTTACTTTCACCTTAAAATTCCTATTTGAACTAGTTAAGGCTTAATCGACTTAATGATACCATTAGGGGCAATATCGTCTTTTAACGATTTCTCAAACTTCCTAAATATGTAACCATTCTATTGAGCATGTAAATGACGTCGTAATTATTTTATAGAACAGGGTTTGACATGGTTGCACAAAGGATGGGAGGAAGAAAAAGTCACCATGTTAATGGCATTTTGGTAAATTAAGTGAAATTTGGATTAACTTGAAGCATAAATATCTAAGTTCCAGCAATTTTCAGCAGCTTCTTCCTCTCCTTCCTTCCATCTCTTCTCCCCTTCTCACGTTTTCTCATCTTCCATGGAAGCTTGCTTTGAAACCTCCATAAATTTTCTCATGGTAACCCTAAAACTTATGTTTTTATATACCTTGTCATAGGATTTTTCATGCTCTTTCACTTTTACACTTCAAGAACCTTCAAAACCCTTTCCTTAATACTTTCTCTCAGTAGTTGGACATTCTAGAGAGAGAAAGAGAGAGAGAGAGAGAGAGATTTTCCATAATAGTTTGAAAGCTTTTGAAAAGGAATTCAACTACAAAGAAACCCTAAGGTGAGTAATAAGTTAGGATTGATTTTTAATATGTTGATAATGGCTAACAATGGGCTTTGTGAGTGTTTTATTGTTAAGGTTGTTTATTCATTTTTAGGGTGACTAGAGTAGTGAAATAAATGGTCACTTAATGGTGATTGGAAGCTAGTTAGGAATAACTAGCTGAACTTGAGTTAGGAAATAGCTTTTGGGATTATATTAATGCCAATTTGGGTGATTGAGTTGCTATTGGGTGTGATAGGTTCCAACGAGATCCCACATCTCTATTTGGAGCATGGGTCAAAACTAGAGTCGATCAAAGCATCAACAAAGACTGGTGAGTGAACTTGCATTTAAAATGTTTTGGGAAATGCTTGGTATTTGGATGAAGCACGTGAATGATTTTTATTTGATTTTTCCTTAAAGATTATGCATGGGAACAAGCCTTTATTGAAACGTGTTATGTTGTGAGTGTGCAATATGATGAATTCTTATGCTCTTATATTATGTTGATATATAAATGTTGTGTATTGATAGTTAATATTGTGTAATAAATATAATCGTGTGTGTGCGCAATGTGGGTGATGCACATGCCGGTGATGGTGCGAAAGTGTGGATGATGATATTGCTTGTGCGAGTAGGGAGTGAACACGATTATATTGAAATGTGCGAGTAAGGAGTGCATATGATGATATTGCCTTGTGCGTTTAGGGAGTGCACATTGGCTGAGTGAAGTGGTGGTATACGTGTTTATATATGTTTATGTATGCATATATGATAAAAAGTTTATGATTTTAATATGTGAATGTATTGCATGTTGAATCTTGAAAATTGCTAAATACTTTCAAATTGATTTTTATTGCAGCACAAAATGGATTTTTATTGAAAAGGATCCTTTTTACTTAAGTGCCTTGTTTCTTGCCGCAGCGAGAATGCTTTCACTGCAATGAGAAACTCTCGGGTGGTGAGGGCATTGCACTAGCCCTAGTTTCGCTGCAGCAAGAAACTATCGGGTTTGGGTCAGAAATCTATACTTTGAATTTCGCTGCAACGAAAATGGATTCTCGCTGCAGTGAGAAACCCTTGATCAACTGATGATTTTGTAATACCCCATACTTTGATATGGTGACTAATAAAGCTTATCGAATGCCAATTGAGGTTAATTATAATGTTTAAAAATGATGAAAGATGAAAGGAATAGCTTGGGATAAAATATTCGGCACGTGAAAAAATAATAATGAAATAATAATATTTTTATTGGGAAAGAATTTGCTAGATAAAAAGTGATTTGGAAGTGAATTGAGGCATAATAAGGTATTTTGGGTACCAAGGAGACAAGAAGAAATTTTTAGAATAAAATAATATTAAAATATTAATATTTTATTCAGTGTCAAAATTTTTCATGAAGGAGGAGTATATGGTCAACCTAAGTGGGGGAGAAGAAGAACAAGAAAATTTTGGAGAAAAATGATGTTAATGGGGCCCGTGTGTCTTTATTAAATAAAGATAGCGCGAGTAAATAAATATTTTAAATATTATGGGGACACGCGTTGGAGTACAAACTTTATACTTCGTTTGTACATGTGTAAAAGAAGGTAATAGAAGGAATATGGAGTTAAATGAGTGATGGGAGGATACAATTAAAAAGGGTAAAAACCTTGGAGGGTAAAATAGTAATTTTGCCATTTGCTTGGTCAAAGCTTCCCAAGGAAGCTTTATCTCCTTTCTTTTTAAGCCATGACTATCCTTCTCCTTTCCCACCAGATTTTCTTCTTCTTCCTCCTCCATCCCACGCCATTTTCTCATTCTTCACCATGAAAAGTTAATTTTCTTTCATTTTCTTTCCTTGTTTTCTTTTCATTTCCTTTCACTTTTTGCTTCTTCCTTCTCCCAACTCCTTATGCACCAAAGTTACAACTTCTAACCCCAATTTCCAGCACTTCCAAACCCAAGGAGAGAGAAAGAAAAATCTCTCTTTCTTTCCTTTATTTTCTATTTCTACTTCACTTTCAACAACACTTGGATTTTTGGCTTCAAATCTTCATTTTCAAGGTTGAAAGGTATATATTTCCAACTTTTGGAATTTTTGAATTTATGGTTATATTTTCAGATTTATTTCCTAATTTCTGCAAATTATTTTTCTTGGAAAGATTAGGTTTTTTGTTGATCTTCATGCCTCCAAGCTCATCCAGGTAACGAAATTTTAAATTAGAGTAGTTGGCCAAATGGGTTTGTGAATTAGACTAGAAATTTAGGTTAAATGTCAAGTTAGAGGGTAGATTGCCTAATGTAAATTCATTAGAATTATTAGATTTAATTGATGACTTAATTGAGGTTGTTATGGTTTATTAATAAATATAGGCTTTAATGGTATTTCGAAACTACCTGGATTAGGACCTTGTCAGTGCTAGTTTTGTCAGGTGAGTGAACTTGCATTGAAAATATTTTGGGAAATGTATTGGTATTTGGACAAAGCATTTGAACGATTTTTATTTGATTGTTCCTTAAAGATTATGCATGGGAACAAGCTTTTATTAAAACGTTTTACGTTGTGAGTGTGCAATATGATGAATCCTTGTGCCTTATATGATGTTGATAAATATATATGTTGCGTATTGATAGTTAATATTGTGTAATAAATATAACTATGCGTGTACGCGATGTGGGGGATGCACATGTCGGTGATGACGGGGTGCAGAAGTGTGGATAGTGATGTTGATGTGTGTGAGTTGGGAGTGCACACGATGATGTTGATGTGTGTGAGTAGGGAGTGCACAAGATGATGTTGATGTGCGCGATGTGGGGGTGTACACGATGACTCCGGCTATGTGCGATGCATAGTGCACATGAGTTGGGTGAGGTGGTGGTTGTATACATGCTTGTATATATATATATATATTGTATGGATATGTTTTTATATGTCAAGCCCAGCTCTATATTATGTTTATTATGCCATTCTTACATAAGAATGCATGTTTGCTTACTTGGGTACCTCAAAAATCGTTTAAGAACGGCAATGTACCAAATGGTACAATCAAGTTGAATTAAGCCTCGAACTAGTCCAAATAGAGATTTTAAGATGAAATTGAGAATTTTAAAACCCCAGAATGACTTAAAATGGTGATTCGGAGTTCGAGAACCGATTTGGAGTCAAATTAGAATTTTCATGACCTAGGGGCAAAATGGTCATTTTGACACCCGAGGTTAAGATGTGAGTGTTGGATGAAATTTTTGACTAAGATTGATCATTTGGAGTATAATTTGAGTTTGAGAAGTGAAGAATTTGAATTCCTACATTTTTCTGAGCATAGGGGTAAAATAGTAATTTTACCACCTCAGGGGTAAAATTGTAATTTTACACCACCCAACACTTGTCCAGCACATGGAGTTTACCCAATATTATCATGGATAATTGAAGGATTTTATGTGGTGGAGAAAGAAAGTTTAATAGTTAAGAATTTAAAAATGGACCAATGGTAAGGTGACAAGTGTCAAGCTTTTATTTCTTTATTATTTTTCTTATAAATTAGCACAAAACCAGCTCATTTCTCTTCATTATGGCCGGCCAAAGCAAGAACAAAGGAAGAAAAGAAAGAACAAAAACCCTAGAGTGAAAATTCAAGAGAAAATTGGTGGATTTCAAGTAATCAAGCAATCAAAGGTAAAATTTCTTGATTTTGACTTGTGATCTACCTTTCCCATACATTCTTTTGCATTTTCCATGGTTGAATCACATGATTTCATGATGGGTATCTTGTTGGCCGAACACTTAGAGAGAGATTTTGATGGTTGTTTTGGTTAGATTTTAAGATATTCTAGTGTTTTTAGTTGATTAGTGATGTGTAGCATGAAAATCAAGCAAGAAAAATTCATGTTCTCCCATCACCCATCATTGGCCGAATTCTCCATGTGGAATATTGATGATGATTTTGATTTTATGTCAAGTGATTTGGTTAAGAATTAGTGATTTATGGTGTGAGAATCAAGCTTGAAAAATTATATTGTTAGTGAACCCACCATGGCCGAAATTCCCAAGAGAAAATGTGAAGATGATTTTGCCATATTTCAAGTTATTTAAATTGTGTTTGATGATTTGGAGTATTGGGATAAAAATGGAATTATTTGGAGTTGAATTGGATGTATTGGCCAATTAATCGGGTGATAGATCGAATTAGGCCAATACCATTTTATTTAGGTATACAATTGAACTTATATTAAACACCGTATTTAGATGGTTATCCGAGCGTTTCACATCCCATTTCATGCATTAGTAAAAAGCCTGAAATAGATTTATATTGGTATGACACAGTATATTGAATTATGTATCGTGTATTGTATATAGGTGGTGAGCCCTCTAACAAGGGTAAAGACGTTGTGTTAGAGGATTGAGAATAAGAGTATTTCAGACTCCTGATACAGTGAATAACCTTATCATCATCTTGATTATCTGAAGTGCTTTTTAATTCGTTTTTGTGATTTTATGGAAAATGAGTTTAAATGGTAAATCTTTATGTTTTATAAGCAAAAATGTGATTAAATGAAATGATTTTATAAAATTGTCATGAAATTGAATGATGGTTTTGAAAATGGAGTAATTGGAGACTAATTGCTGTGTTATAAATCATGGTTTGAATTGAATGGCTTAATAATATTGGCATGAATGGCTGAATTGGTATTTGTGTTGAAATATATGAACTGTGTATTCAGCCTTGAGAGGCTGGATTGTGATATAATTGCCATGTCATGCGGTTGAGATTTTATTGTATGGTGGGGTTAGCTTGCTGCAGAGGGCGGGTTTCGTGGACCAACCTATTATAGGGGAACAGTAACCCCGTTATATTCTTACCTCGGTCAGGGAGGCGTGTCGGGTAACTCCCGAGGTACAACTTTAGAGTTCACTTCACGCCAAACCACCACGTGAGGGTGAACTCAGCCAACACCAAGGAACGGCTATGTTTTCAAAATAAAAACACGATTTATGCGTACATGAGTTTTTAATAGCCTTAGCAGACTCAGTTGGGATAGCCCCAGGCCAAGGTATCCCTGATAACTGAGTATGAGAATGATTTTGGCACGAGCCAAGCTTTTCACGAAATCATAAGCCTCGTTGTTTATTTTGGTGAAATAAATCTATTTTATCTTATTAAAATGAGTTCGAAATGCTGTGAATCATTTTTATGCTAATTTATTTTATCTGTCTCCATTTACTCAGCTTTAGATATTTTAGATGATATTTGTTTACTCACTGAGATTACGTAATCTCACCACCCTCCTTTCCACCCTTTTCAGGCTCAAGATAGTCGGTAGATAGCTCATTTCGTTGAGGGCTACAGTTGGACTTGCATCCTAAAAAATTGTAGGTTTATCGCTTTTGATATGTTTAGTCGTTCGTGGGCCCACGTGTCACTATAAATTAAATCTTTTGCTTTGGTTATCTGTATTACAATATGTATGAATTTATTTAGCTTTTACGCTACTAAAAATTATTTACCGGTAACTTTATAAATATTGTTTTATAAGAAAATAAAATATTTTATTGAATATTTTTATTATATTCAAATAGGTATAGTTTCACTTCAAATGAATGTTTTAGGCATCTAAACTTATTTTTGATTATGAAATATGTGTTTTCCACTCGTATACTATATTTTTAGCTGGTTTCAAGATTTTTAAGGAAAAATGACCAAAATGCCCCTGTGAGAAAAAAATTATTTTTCTATTGTTTTGATTTGGAAATAGTTTATAATCTCTCAAAACATGATACTTAACAACTTTTGCTCACAGTGGAGGTGCAAAAATTGATATTAAAGCCTTGCGAGGTTCCGGTTGGCATTTCGGGCAATAAATGTCTATTGGAACGTCACGACGGTTGTCACGGGCTCGAGGTTAGTACCGAGTTCGTTGACAATTATAGTGGTATCAGAGCCTTTGGTTTTAAAGATCAGAGCATAGAGCTTTTGGTGTTAAAGTTAATCTAAAAATTTACAGTGTCAGTGTGGCCCCAAGTTAAGTTAAGTATGTTAAGTCAGGTTAGGTTGAATAGAATGCATGCATTTGGACATAGAAACCTACCTACTATTGTGATGCGTAAATAATTAAGAAATTACTGCTTGATTGCATTTATGTTTTGAGGTGCACTGGTTGCACACACCATGCCGAGGAGAGACGGTAGTCCCGATGCCTCTCATAGTATTAGCGAGGGATCGTTAGATTCTACTGCTAGGAGCCGATGGCAACCTAAACCAAGTAGTTCAGAAAGTGCTGATAGTAATGACATTAATATAAACATGAGAAATTCCCTTTTGAAAGAATCTAGGGAATACGCTAAAGAAAGGGGGAAAATAATGATAGCCAAAGGAGATTATCATCCTAGGAAGGTACCTGTACCCGTTGTTCAACACTTTCCTCCAAGCTGTGGGATAAATGTAAAGGAACAACAAGAAAAGAATAAGGAGAAAGTAATTGTTGTAAATTATCCCCGTAGGAAGGTGAACGTTGTACGACATTTTCCTCTTGGATGTGGAATAGGTGCTGCACCTATGAGTGACGAAGAATGCAAGAGAATACAGCAAGCTTGGATTGAGGAACAAAGGAGAAAATCTCAGGAGGAGGAGGACCTGGAGTAGAATATTCCAATATGTTCAGACTAAGATGATAATCTTAATGGTACTTAATATTTTCATAGGATTTTGTACTACTTTAACTCTAGGTAGATGTAGTGTAAAGGAGATAATAGTTATTTGAACAAAGAAGTTAATAGTTTGGCTTTTAAAGTGTATGACTAGAATGTGTTATAAAGTAGCTGTTTAAGTGACTGGAGGTATATAGGAATCTTTTGGTAGGACAAAAGTGGATTAGCATTATGACTATTAAGGAAAGATGTTTACCTTAGTGGCATGGTTGATCATCTTAGATAATTATTGAAGACTGATGTCGAAAGTCATTAATGATTTAAGCAATCACCCTAATTAACAATGAATATATTTTGCAGTACTAAGAAATGGATACTGATTAACATGATGAACTTTTGGGGGTGGTAACCCTAGATTTTGACGAGGTATAAAAGACCATTTGAATTGATGATGTTTGTTGGAAATTATTACTTATCGTAGTATGTGAGTTTTGATATGATTCCGAATGCAAAGCTAAATAAATAAAATTCTGGTTTATGGGACAAATTGTATCAAAGAAGATGATTCTCGAGCAAACACATTGAACTAGGGGACTATGTTATAATAAGCGGGTTCAGTGTGTTGTAATTGCACAGGATATTGGGAGACAGTGTGGTAAGATTAACAATCAATCATGGAGATGTGAAATTGGGAATCTTAATTGTAGTTACGATTTGAAAGGCTATGGAAGAAATCAATGAGGCTCTAGATGACATTTTGAGCGATTAATGTGATAAAGTCAAAGATTGTAAGCTTGAGGGTGGAGGAAGTATAAAATGATGCCATAACATTATAGGAAGATAATGTAATACAAATATGGTCCATTAGAGATAAATGAAGGAACTTGAAAAAGATAAATTTTTGATTAATAAGGATTGTGAGTATAAATGTAGTGAAAGACGAACTATTTTTGTGGTCTTTGTATTGGAAGTTAATAAACTATTGGAGTTATAAGACAAGGAAGATGATCAAAAATGGATAATGAAAATAGTTGGACACCATAAATAATAAGTAATTATGTGTATGATGATGTATATATTGTGAATTCATTACACCATATGGGAAAGATGTCCTGAGGTGGGACTTGAAATATGTGGATTTTTGTATATGCTCTAGGAGGGAACTTCTGCATCCTAAATTCGAGATATCTTGATCTTATAACTGCAAAGACGAGATGTAATAATTAAGTGAATTATCCACTTTATAAATGTAATTGGTTAAGAACCCTTTACGGCTAGAAAGCATGAGCAAATTGGGAGTGGCATGAAGATGAAACTCACGAGTTGAAGAATGGTCATTGGTTTTGATGCTAAGCTTTGTTGTTTGGAGTCTTAAGTGCATTGGGGAGGTATTAAGATAAAGATGATGAATGAAATTGCAAAGTTTGTTTATTGCCTTATATATTGGCATGTAAGAGAAAGAAAAGTTAGAGAGTTTTTGAGATGGCTACATAAAAATAAATTAACATGTGGAGTGTTAAGATGAATAATATGATGACTGAAGTCAAATCTTAAGAAATAAAGAAGACAAAAGATTAAGCCTTGTTAAATACTAAAGAGAAAGCGAGTGAAAAGTTAGATGAATGTATGAGATATTGATAAGAGATGTCAATACCAAGTGATGAAAGTGTGAATAAAGATTTCAAGGATGATATAGCAAATGAGTTTATATAGAATATTGTTACGAGAATTTACAAATCTTGTCTTGACTTTGTTGAAAAGAAAGGATTAGTAACAACACAAGTAAACTAGGTGACATGCTAGAAACCCTTGGAGATAAATTGAAGCATTAGTAGTTGGGCATGCCTTTATGGAAATGATATGCTCGGAGTGTGAAAGAGCAAATAAGTGATTAAGTGTTTCAAGAATGTTTAAACGCCTTTGAGAAAGAATTATAAATTATACGTGATGAGCATAAGATGCGTGACTTTGAAACTTGCTAAGGAGCCAAATGGCTAAGTCTTGGGTTAAGTGATCACCTGCTGTGAGACATAAGTTTAAGATAGATATCTCCAAGGAAATACTCAAGAGAATTTTTGCCATGGATCTCGTGAAAGCAAGCACTAAGGTATGTGGTTATAAAAAGGAAGCTGTAAGCTGAGAGTGATATTAGTATTAATATTGAAAAGTACTTGAGGAGAATCTATTTTCAAGTCTTACAATTTCAAGTACAATTTGTAAATTGGTTAAGGAAGAATGATGTTATATTCGTATGAAAGAGTGGAACAAAGGATGATAAAAGTTGACCTTGATAATGAAGTCGGATAATGAAACTTTCCTAATATATTATGGAAATTAGAATTCGAAAATGCTTGAGGCATACATGATTCAAATGAGTCTGAGTTTTAAGTGACAAATCAATATCGGAATACAAGAAGGATACAAGGTAATGTAGAGGCATGAAGGATAATCGAGGAAAAAGGATGACTCTTAGGAATTGTGGTATTGCATAAGATGCAATGATCAAGTTAAGATAAATCTTTAAGGCATCAATGGGATTATAAAACATACACGCATAATAGATTATAATTCAATGGAGATGACATTATGATGCAATGATATATAGTATAAGGAAACTTAAGCATATAATTGGAAATGATAAGAAGAGAGTATAAGTATGTAAATGATGTGTGACTATGCACAGGCATGATGAGAATTTGTATGAATTATGAAGATTATTCTATTGAATCTTGGTTGTGGATAGGAATGAACAAAGAGAAATTAGTCTGAAGGCATTTGAAAATAGAGACGCGTATACATAATGAGGAATATGGACATTTGAATGTGCGTGTATACGTATGTGTGGAGTTAGTGATGTACTCAACTAAAGTGAAGAATGGTTTTAGTGGTTCAAGATTTGAACTCAATCTATTTGATGAGTTGTATAGATAATGTAACGAATCAAGAATCTTATTAGAAGTCGATTTATGATGACCAAAGGAATTTTGGGGAAATAGTTAAAGGAATGTAATCTATAGTGCGATTAAGCCATATGAGATGGATTAATAGGATTAAGAAGATTGAAATTTCCTAAATGCAAGGTAAACATAAAGTATGTGGAAATAATTGAAGCCATTAATCTTCCCTAACGCTGAGGATATGTACAGGAATGAGTATGGCGTGTTAATGATGTTATGAATTACACAATATTGTATGAGGATAGGATGATTGAATGAATGTCGAGAAATTTGATATGGAATGAAGTAATAAGATAGTGATTGGTATACCGAAATAAGTATAAAATGCGATCAAAATTGATATGATTGAGATGGAGTTATGGTTCCAGTTTAAGGATAGTAATAGAAACATGCTTGGTGTCTCAATATAAGATATCATAATTATGAAGGTTACTGTTGATCTGAGTTTAAAGGATAATAATAGACATAAGTGAAGTACTCGAGTTAAATTGGAGGTAAATGAGGTGAACAAATTGAAATTCCCTATAAAGGGGAGGACATAAGAAGTCGAGCATTAGATGAGAAAATAATACCCTCACCTTTTCTTTGAGTTCAGTAAATGAAATTTTGAGGTCAAAATTTTATTTTAAGGGGGGTAGTGCTGTCAAACCCAGCTCTATAATATGTTTATTATGTCATTCTTACATAAGAATGCATGTTTGTTTACTTGGGTACCTCGAAAATCGTTAAAGGATGGCAATGTACCAAATAGTACAATTAAGTTGAATTAAGCCTCGAACTAGTCCAAATAGAGATTTTAAGATGAAATTGAGAATTTTAAGACCCCAAAATGACTTAAAATGGTGATTCGGAGTTCGAGGACTGATTTGGAGTCAAATTGAAATTTTCATGACCTAGGGGCAAAATGGTCATTTTGCCACCCGAGATTAAGATGTGAGTGTTGGATGAAATTTTTAACTAAGATTGATCATTTGGAGTTTAATTTGAGTTTGAGAAGTGAAGAATTTGAATTTCGACATTTTTCTGAGTATAAGGGTAAAATAGTCATTTTGCCACCCCAGGGGCAAAATTGTAATTTTACAGCACCCAACACTTGTCCAGCACATGGATTTTACCCAATATTATCATGGATAATTGAAGGATTTTATGTGGTGGAGAAAGAAAGCTTAATAGTTAAGAATTTAAAAATGGACCAATGGTAAGGTGACAAGTGTCAAGCTTTTATTTTTTTATTATTTTTCTTATAAATTAGCACAAAACTAGCCCATTTCTCTCATTATGGCCAGCCAAAGCAAGAACAAAGGAAGAAAAGAAAGAACAAAAACCCTAGAGTGAAAATTCAAGAGAAAATTGGTGGATTTCAAGTAATCAAGCAATCAAAGGTAAAATTTCTTGATTTTGACTTGTGATCTACCTTTCCCATACATTCTTTTGCATTTTCCATGGTTGAATCACATGATTTCATGATGGGTATCTTGTTGGCCGAACACTTAGAGAGAGATTTTGATGGTTGTTTTGGTTAGATTTTAAGATATTCTAGTGTTTTTAGTTGATTGGTGATGTGTAGCATGAAAATCAAGCAAGAAAAATTCATGTTCTCCCATCACCCATCATTGGCCGAATTCTCCATGTGGAATATTGATGACGATTTTGATTTTATTTCAAGTGATTTGGTTAGGAATTAGTGATTTATGGTGTGAGAATCAAGCTTGAAAAATTATATTATTAGTGAACCCACCACGGTCGAAATTCCCAAGAGAAAATGTGAAAATGATTTTGCCATATTTCAAGTTATTTAAATTGTGTTTGATGATTTGGAGTATTGGGAGAAAAATGGAATTATTTGGAGTTCAATTGGATGTATTAGGCAATTAATCGGGTGCTAGATCGAATTAGGCCAATACCATTTTATTTAGGTACACAATTGAACTTATATTGAACACCGTATTTAGATGGTTACCCGCGCATTTCACATCCCATTTCATGCATTAGTAAAAAGCTTGAAATAGATTTATAATGGTATGAAATAGTATATTAAATTATGTGTCGTGTATTGTATATAGGTGGTGAGCCCTCTAACAAGGGTAAAGACGTTGTGTTAGAGGACTAAAAATAGGAGTATTTCAAACTCCTGATACAGTGAGTAACCTTATCATCATCTTGATTATCTGAAGTGAATTTTAATTCGTTTTTGTGATTTTATGAAAAATGAGTTTAAATGGTAAATCTTTATGTTTTATAAGCAAAAATGTGATTAAATGAAATGATTTTATAAAATTGTCTTGAAATTGAATGACGGTTTTGAAAATGGAGTAATTAAAGACTAATTGCTGTGTTATAAATCATGGTTTGAATTGAATGGCTTAACAATATTGGCATGAATGGCTGAATTGGTATTTGTGTTGAAATATATGAACTGTGTATTTAGCCTTGAGAGGCTGGATTGTGATATAATTGTCATGTCATGAGGTTGAGATTTTATTGTATGGTGGGTTTACCTTGCTGCAGTGGGCGGGTTTTGTGGACCAGCCTATTAAAGGGGCATGGTAACCCCATTATATTCTTACCTCGGTCAGAGAGGCGTGTAGGGTAACTCTTGAGGTACAACTTTAGAGTTCACTTCATGCCAAACCACCACGTGAGGGTGAACTCAGCCAACGCCAAGGAACGACCATGTTTTCAAAATAAAAACATGATTTATGCGTACATGACTTTTTAATAGCCTTGGCGGACTCGGTTGGGATAGGCCCAAGCCAAGGTATCCCTGATAACTGAGTATGAGAATGATTTTGGCACGAGCCAAGCTTTTTAGGAAATCATAAGCCTCGTTGTTTATTTTGGTGAAATGAATCTATTTTGTCTTATTAAAATGAGTTCGAAATGCTGTGAATCATTTTTATGCTAATCTATTTTAGCTGTCTCCATTTACTCGACTTTAGATATTTTAGATGATATTTGTTTACTCATTGGGATTATGTAATCTCACCACCCTCTTTTTCACCCCTTCCAAGCTTAGGATAGTCGGTAGGTAGCTCATTTCGTTGAGGGCTACAGTTGGACTTGCATCCTCAAAAACTGTAGGTTTACCACTTTTGATACTTTTGGTCGTTCGTGGGCCCGCGTGTCACTGTAAATTAAATCTTATGCTTTGGTTATCTGTATTACAGTATGTATGAATTTATTTAGCTTTTACGCTATAAAAATTATTTACTGGCAACTCTATAAATATTGTTTTATATGAAAATAGAATATTTTATTGAATATTTTTATTATATTCAAGTAAGTATAGTTTCACTTTAAATGAATGTTTTAAACATCTAAACTTATTTTTGATTATGAAATATGTGTTTTCCACTTGTATACTACATTTTTAGCTGGTTTCGAGATTTTTGAGGAAAAATGACCAAAATGCCCCTGTGAGAAAAAAATTATTTTTCTATTGTTTTTATTTGGAAATTGTTTATAATCTCTCAAAACATGATACTTAACAATTGTTGCTCACAGGGGAGGTGTGAAAATTGATATTAAAGCCTTGCGAGGTTCCGATTGGCATTCCGAGCAATGAATGTCTATCGGGACGTCGTGGCAGTTGTCATGGGCTCGAGGGGAGTACCGGGTGATGACATTATATGCTATAAAAAAGGGTATGAAATAATGTGTATTGCATTGAATATTGAGAAAACTTGATTATTGTCAATATGTTTGATTTAATGTACAATATGGCTTGAGTGGATCTTCCTTGTGGCAGTGAAAACCCAATAGATTTTATCTGGCCAGAATTTCACTGCAGTGAGATGCCTTTTCACTGCAGTGAGAATCAATCTATAATGCTTGACTTGCTTGAATTCTACTAAAGTTTTCACTCTTCAACTTTTTTTTTTTTGTGGTTCATGGATCCTTTATCATCAAGTGATTAAACAACCAGGGGTTTGAATGAGGGGTTTTTAACAAGAATTAAACTAAATTGCATTGTTTTTGAACTTAAGTGCATCGTGATTTCTAAACTTCCCTTATCGTTGCTTGTTCCCTTCCTATGTTCACTCACTGAGTTTATACTCACGTTTTTAAGCTTCATGTTTTAGGTTTTCTGAGTCAAATGTGATTGGATCCTAGGACGAGATGTTCATCCCTATCCATTGCTCGGTAGAATGTGATACTAAGTGTTAGCAATCATGCCCAAAGTCACTCCGCTGATGGTCAAGGTCTAATTATGTGTATATGAATACTTGTTGTGAAATGCTAAGATTCATTTGTCAAGCTATATATATGTATAGTATGGATGATGATGCTATTCTGAATGCATAATTAGGTTGTATGAATTGTTTTCAAAGGAACTATATTTGAACATTACAAATTTTGGAGTTTAAAGAAATATGGATTAATGTATAAGATTATATAAATAGGCTTGCTTGGGCTTAGTGGGTTGAACCCATTGGGCTCTTGCGCCGGTCATGGCCTGGGAATTGGGTTGTGACAGATTTGTGCTCGAATTTCACCGTAGCGAAAATTCATTCTCGCTGCAGCGGAGGATCAATCTATTTCGCTTGACTTGCTTGAATGCTACTAAAGATTTCACTCATTCAAATTCTTTGTTGTTCATGGATTCTTCATCATCAAGTGATTAAACAACTAAGGGTTTAAATGAGGGGTTTTAATAAGAATTAAACTAAATTGCATTGTTTTTAAAATAAGTTCATCATGTTTTCTAAACTTTCTATACTGCTTGCTTGTTCCCTTCTTATGGTCACTCACTGAGTTTATACTCACTTTTTTAAACTTCATGTTTTAGGTTTTTGAGTAAAAGGTGACTAGATCCTAGGACGAGGTGATCCTCCCTATCCATTGTTCGGTAGGTTTGCCATGATACCAAGTGTTAGCACCCACGCCGAGAGTCACTCCGCTGATAGTTAGAGTCTTTGAATGTGTACATGTAATCTAGATGTAATTTGCTAAGAATCGTTTGGTAAACTATTTATGTATATTATGATTGATGAACACCATTATGAGTATAAGCTTGGATTTTATGGATTGATTTCAATGAAGCATTATTTGAACATTATGAGTTATAGATCTTAAAAGGGAATATGGATGATAAATGGGCTAATGTACAGGTTTATACAGGAAGGCTTGCTAGGGCCTAGTGGGCTATGCCTATTGAGCCCTTGCGCCGGTCATGGCTCCGAAATTGGGCTGTGATAGGGAATTTGTATAGTATTTCACTAAAACCAAGCACCATATATCACATCATGACATTCATCTATTAGATTTAATAATGGGCATCATTACATCCATATAAATCCTTAAATGGTGGAGACTTACTCATCCACTTTCGCAATCCATTATAATGGGCATTTTAGCAACCACTTTCACCTTTAGATGTAGGTGCTACTAATAGTCCACACGCGCATATATGCCTTGGTGGTTTCTTTAATATCCAACAATCACATATACCTGGGTGGTTATCATTAATCCATATAGGCCTTTATTAGCCATGCACCAATAGCGCAACATACATCCAATCAAGGAGTATTTAAGTGAAAATATTTAAAAGGACTTGTCCCCTTTGTTGAAAACTAATATGTAGTAGAGATATTTACTTACACAATAGATTCAAAAACATTTGTGCTCAAAAATTTAGATTTATCAATATCACAATAATATTCAAAATATGCAAGTAAACCTAAGTCAATGAATCATGCTTGTCACAACCCAAACCCGGGGCCCATGACCTACACACGAGCCTAACAAGCAAGCCCACTAGACCCCGAGCAAGCCTCAAAGTTCATATTCAAACATACATAGGCCAAGGGATTCAATCATAAAATATTCATAATAAATTCGAGTAAAATACAACATCTTTAGCTTAATTTCCATACAAATATTAATAAGGATATTAATAGGGCCATATGTTGGCCATGCAAACGGGTTCATACATATGAACCCTTAATACACAATATAATATGGCATTCAATGCCTACACACATTATCCACAGTGGAATGCTTTAACTGACTCAGCCGAGTGACCAAAACAGAAAACCTACAAGATGCCAAAATCAGTTTATCACTGGACGACCTTTACCACATAGCTCTGTGGCCTATTTATTTACACATAGTACACAAATCGGTGAGTACTATAATACTAAGCGAGTGGCGTAGATAAACAAAATCATATGTGATTATATAAAATATATACACCTTCCATGCAACTGGATATTCTCATAAACATCTCCAAATATAGGGCATATCAATATCCCTAAATCTCCAATATGAGGGCATATCGTCATCCTCAATGTCTCAGAAGATCCTCGCCTATATCATTAGGCTTACCCTCGAAGCCAATCAAAGTTATTCAAATCATTCTCCATGGCACACTCTAGTCGTCGGAGTATCACATCAGAATCATATCACATTTATCTAAGCCTCTCCATGGCTATCTCACATCATATATAAATCAAACCAATGAGTGATCTTTCCCTGGACATAGTTAAATCATGCACGATGGTCGACTGATGGAGAATCAGATCACGCTTAAGGCAAAGCCATTAGCGGAGAAACAGATCAAGCACGTGTCAAAGAAATAAGGCGGAGAATAGATCATGCACAACACCGAAGCAACTGATGGAGAACAAATCATCGACCAGAGTAAACTCTTGTCGTCGGCATCACTCGAAGTAATCTCAACGGATGGCATCAAAGCACTATAGGCAGGAATCACAAGTGAGATTAGTGCCATCATCCCTACTTACCACCATCCTTGTAGACACACAAATAGTCACAAGGGGATAGAAATCCACTCAACCACAAATTAGATTAACATCCAAAATTCATTCCTCGAACGAAAACACAAATCCACAAATAAGGCCATTATGCCTTTAACATTCACAATTTCCTTATCAAACCTTAATTCACATTTATCAAACTTCAATCGCCTTAAGCTCAATTAAGTTCTAAGAGCCTCTAAGTCTCCAAGGCATCATTCAATCAAATCATCTTAGATATCATTCAGCTAGGGCAATCTACTCCTAGAGGTTCATCATAGCCTCTAGACATCCTAGTCTAGGCACACACAACATAGGCCACCCATGTGGCTCTCATCACAGTACACAATCGCACACGATTCACATATATACATATACACATATATGTTTCCTAGCCTAGGTTCATTCATCTAGGCGTACATATTTCGTTCTATACTAGTGCAGTGCATCTTTCATGCGTCATGCATTACATGCATATTAAACTAAACCCATTCACATTGACAATGGGAGGCACTCTCTGCCAAACTTTGATCCTTAGCCTCCAATCGTTGTCTAGCTTGCCAATGAGTTAATTTAACTTTATTTCCCTCTTCAAACACATCAGAACATCAAAAGATTAATTATTCATGGCTTTCGAAAAATGCCAACTTTTCACACAATTAACTAAATCTCAACAATCAATTATTTAAGCTCAAATCCTTCATTAATGAGCTAAACCCATACCTTGGATGCTGAATTGCACGAGTCTTAGGTCCCAAATTCCTCAATCTAAGTCAATGAGGGAAAACTACCAAATTTGGAGAAATGTCAGATTCAAAGTTATTAATCGATTAAATTGGAAAATAATCGATAAAAACATTAAATTTTACCTCCAGAATGCTTTCTCAAGCTCCAAATAGCTTCAAATAATTTCAAAAATCTGTTTGGGGCTTTACGGTTTTGGGATTCTAAAGAGAGAAAGGGAGAGAAAGAGCTAAGAAAAAGAGTAGGGTGAAATGGCTCGAAATCCCTTTTTATTTTTGCCTTTCCTCTCTGATTCATTGATACATTTGGGCAATGTATCAATACATTGCCCTAATTTTGAATGAATGGATCAATACATTTAGGCAATGTATCGATACTTTTCCCCTTGGGTGCTCTTTGCTTCAAATGTATCGATACATTTGGACAATGTATCAATACATGTTCATCTCTGGCCAAATCTATCGATACATTCTTAAACGTATCAATATAATATTCTTCCTTGTGCCTTTGTTGTCCATCCTGCCATGAATGTAGGATATGTATCAATACTTTCACCCTTAGACGTAGTTCTAAGTTTCCCAAAGACTCCAAAATCTAAATTGAACATTTCAATATTATTCTCGATTGATATTACACCTCAAATAATTTACTTAACTCAATCCCATACACATAAATTCACAAACATAACATCGAACTTAGATCCAAACCTCAAATTATGGGATTTATCACATATTTCCTTAAAGTTTTGCGTAAGTGTCAATATGTACACTCTTAAATACTAGGCAAACATATCATATTATCAAAGTCCTTAAGACTCCACATATTTTGTAAATCATTCTTAGTTTACATAAAAAATTGGGGGTGTTACATCCTCCCCTCCTTATAAGAAATTTGCCCTCGAATTTCAAATCATGTACTTCAAGGTAAATTACATATATCAAACCTTAAAAAAGGTGGGGATAGTTCTCTCACATTTCTTCCTTGAGTTCTCATGTGGCTTCCTATATCAAATGGCTTTGCCATAATATTTTCACCGTAGCAATGTTTTTAGAGTGAAGCTGTTTATTTGCCAATCCAATATGGCTATGGGTTGCTCCTTATAGCTAAGTTAATTTTGCAACTAGACTTCATCATATTGTATCACATGCGAAGGATCTAGGACATACTTCCTAAGCATGGACACATGAAAAATCGGATGAACATCAGACAAATTAGGCAGTAATGCCAAATGATAAGCAATTGTGTCTGCACACCGTAATACCTCAAAAGGTCTGATGTATCTAGGGCTCAATTTCCCTTTCTTCCTAAATCTTTTAACCCTTTTGGTTGGCAAAACTTTCAAAAACACATGGTCGCCAACTTCAAATTCTAAAGGCTTTCGACTATTATTGGCATAAGATTTTTGGTGACTTTGAGCTGTTAGCATCCTATCTCTAATCACATGGATGCCTTGCTCTGCTTCCTGGACCATTTCCAGTCTTAAAAGTTTTCATTCTCCAACTCCAAACCAACCAAGAGGCGGCCTACATCTACACCTAGACAAAGCCTCATATAGAGCCATACCAATCATGGCTTCATAACTATTATTATAAGCAAACTCAGCCAAAGGCAAATAATAGTTCTCAAAGACTCCAAAGTCAAGCACAATTGCTCTCAACATATCCTCGAGCGTCTAAATGGTTCACTCGAATTGGCCATCCGTCTATGGGTGGAAGGTCGTACTAAAATTTAATCTCATGCCTATGGCTTCTTGTAATTTTCTCCAAAATCAGCTCATGAATTGCAGTCCTCTGTTGGACACTATTGTTATCGGAACACCATGTAGCTTCATAATCTCATTAATATAGATTTAGGCATATCAAGCTGCTCCATGCTTAGTCTTGACTTGCAAAAAGTAAACTGATTTAGTTAGTCGATCAATTATCACCCAAATGGCAACATAGCCACCTCTAGCTCACAGTAAACCCGTCACAAAGTTCATTGCTACATGTTCCCATTTCCATTCGGATATCGGTAACAGTTGCAACAGTCCCAATGGCCTCTGATGTTCAACTTTCACTTGCTGGCACGTCAAACACTTCAAGGCATACTCAGCCACATCTCTCTTTAATCTTGGCCACCAATACATAGACTTTAAGTCATGATACAACTTGGTAGCTCCAAGGTGTATCGCATAGGCTACCACATACGCCTCTTCCAAAATCTCATTCCTTAAATTATCTATATTCAGCACGTAGACTCATGATCTATATCTTATCAAACTATTTGTGTCGTACACAAAGTCTCGAGTTCTATCCTCACTCGTATCTCCAAATATTTTTATCAAATATTCATCTTTATCCTGGGCATGCTTAATTCGATGTAATATCATTGTTTGAACTTTAAAGTGCGCCAACAAGGCGTTCAAGTGATTAATCTCTAAATGCACTTGCACATTGCCCAGATCATATAAACTCTACACCAAAGATCGTCTCTCCATGGTCATATATGCCAAACTCCCCATTAACTTCTGGCTTAAAGCATCCGTTACCACATTCACCTTCCCGGGACGGTAAACTATGGTACAATCATAATCTTTCAATAACTCTAACCACCTATGCTGCCTTAAATTCAAATCCCTTTGCTAAATTATATACTTCAAGCTCTTGTGATCTGTATATATTTTGCAAGTCTCTCCATACAAATAATGTCTCCAAATCTTTAAGGCAAATACGATCGCTGCCATCTCTAGATCTTGCGTAGGATAATTCTACTCATGCCTTTTTAATTGTCGTGAGGCATATGCTATAACCTTCCCATTTTGCATTAACACACAACCTAATCCAACCCGTGATGCATCGCAATACATGGTGTAGCCTCCAGATCCACATGGCCAGGTTAACACAAGTGCAAAAGTAAGGTAACCTTTAAGTCTTTAAAAACTAGCCTCACAGGCATCAGACCAATCAAATTTGCCTCCTTTTTGAGTTAGTCTTGTCAAAGGGGAAACGATCTTGGAGAAATCTTGCACAAATCATCTGTAATATTCGACTATGCCTAGAAAACTTCTAACTTCAATTACAAATGTCAACCTTGGCCAATTCTCCACAACTTTCACCCTATTAGGATCCAAATGCACCCTTTGTTTAGACACAACATGTTCCAAGAAACTAACCTTATTCAGCCAAAACAAACATTTTGAAAACTTAGCATACAATCTATTCTCTCTGAGGGTCTGTAGCACAATTCTTAAATGTTGTGCATGTTCTTCCGGGCTCTTAAAATACACTAATATATAGTCTATCAATACGATTACAAATTTATCTAAATACGCTTGAAAGACCCTATTCATCAAATCCATAAACGTTGCAAGTGCATTAGTGAGTCCAAACAACATCATTAAAAATTCATAATGTCCATATCGTGTGCAAAACGCTGTCTTAGGTATATCACATTCTCTTATTCTTAGTTGGTGATACCTTGACCGTAAGTCAATCTTAGAGAAGCACATGGCACCTTGTGATTGATTGAACAAATCGTCAATCTTTGGGAGTGGATATTTATTCTTCACTGTGACTTTATTCAATTGTTGATAGTCAATACATAATCGAAGGCTACCATTCTTTTTCTTCACGAATAGTATTAAAGCTCCTCAAGGTGAGACATTAAGACGAATAAAACCCTTATCCAATAGGTCCTCTAGATGCCCTTTAAGCTTTATTAACTCAACTGGTGCCATTTGATAAGGAGGTATCGAAATTGGTTGCTTACTTTGAATCAAGTTAATACAAAATTCAATCTCCCTTTTGAGAGGCAATCTAGGCAATTCATTTGAAAATACATCCAGATACTCACCCACTACCGGTATGAAATCCACACTCCCTTATTTCATCGAAGCTTATCTTGTCATCACCAAGTATCCTTAGCTTTCTTGCCTTGGCATCGGTCTGGCGATTACACCTAGTACAATTTCCACAAATACTAGGCTACGTTGCCCATATATCACAAATTAGGATTCCCCTAGGAATTTAAACTTCACCAATTTATGGTAACAATCTACCTTGGTAAAACAGGACGTTAACCAGTCCATGCCCAAAATCATATCAAAGTCCAAAATTATTAGCAATACTAGATCTACTAATGTATTCTTGTCCTTAATACGGACTACACAAGATTTATACACATACTCCACCACAAATGTCTCTTCTAAGGGAGTGGTCATAATCAAGGGTTCCTCCATGTTATTACCAAATTGGTTTAATTTTGGCACAAAGTGCGGGGACACAAAAGAATGTGTCGATCCAAGATCAAATAGAACTAATTCTTCGGTACCACATACAAGAAATGTACTTATGACCACTACATTGGAAGTTTGAGCCTCTTGCGGTGTGAAAGCAAATATGTGTGCTTGACCTCCACTTTCATTACCTGGTTGGGTCGATCTACCACAAGATGATAAGGCCACACCCTTGCCTTTATCACCTCTGGCATTCCTCCTAGTTTGCATCATTCTAGGCAAGGTAATCTCCACTTGTCTCACATAACCGGGGTCACCCTTTATTGACTGCCTCTGCATTGGACAATCTCTCATTAAATGCCCAGTCTAACCACATCTAAAACATAATTTGGCTGACCTATGGCACAGTCAACCATGTGCCTTACCATAATAGTTACACAAAACACCTCTTTGTTTAAGGCTCAAATTAGACGCTTTGCTATACTACTTTATTCTTGATGGTGGGCTAAATGAATCACGATTTTTTGGTGGCTTACACGTAGAAGTAGTCCCTTCACGACTCTGATGGCGTATAAATATAGGACTCCTAATCACCCTAGAATCTTTTCATTCCTGATGGGCTTGTGTCATAGCTTTTCAACCCCTACCTCATTCTATTCTAGATTCTAATTTCTTGGTTTCAATCATTCTTGCTACATCCACCATTACTACATATAAGGCAAACCTTTGAGTGGCCAACATCGTAAACAAAGGCTTAATTAATCCCTTAATAAATCTCTTGATCTTTTTCTATTTAGTTAAGACCAAGGTAGGAGCATATCTCGAAAGTTGGGTGAAATGGACATTATATTCTGTCACTGACATGTTTAGGGTCTATCTAAGCGTCTCAAACTCTTGTGTCTTTGCGTCTTCCAAGCTCTTAGGCAAGAAACAACCCAAAAAAGCTTGGATAAATTCCTCTTATGTTATCAAAGATGACCTTGATGGTCTACTCCTTTTAGGGATAACAAACCATATTTTGGCCACATCTTTAAGTTTAAAGCCCACTAATTCCACTAATCGATGTGTGAAGCATCCCAACATTGAACAAATACATTCCATGTCTTCTAAAAATCTCTATGGATCTTCCTCCACATTAGAACCAGTAAAAGACGGGGGCTTTAACTTCATAAAATATGCTAATGTAATCTTAATAGCCTCTATCTGATGTTCACACTGAGGCACATAATCTGGATCTTGCAAACTAGAATCAACCCATTTTTTAGATGGCACTTCACTTCTATTGTGGAACTCAGCAAATTCATGAGCCAAACTTTATAGCCCTGCTGCCAAATCCTCAAAGGTGACATCTCCTCTTATAGGGTGGTCATCCCGATTCCCACATTTTGCTCACCAGTGTACATGTAGCTTGGTTCTGCATTTTGAGTGCATTTCATTCCTTTACTCTTACCACGACTCCTTGACGTGGATACTCGTGGTGGTTCCATAGGCTCATCCGAGGCATCTTACTCTCTTGTGGCCCTTGAGGCAACTCTCGTCTTAGGGGCATCTTGTACCAAGATGAAGCAAAACCATGTTCATAATAAATACTCCAAAATCCAAAGGGTGGGCTTTCTAAAACTTTGAGAATTCATGTAGCTTTCTATTCATAATTAGTGTTGCAATCACCAAGGCTCTACACTAATCTTTGACACTCCATTGCTAAACACAATCTCACCTAGGACTCTTTAACCTAGGTGCATTCATACCAACTTTGTCACGACCCAAGCTCGAGGGCCATGACCAGCACATGAGCCCAACAGGCAAGCCTATTAAACACGAGCAAGCCTTAGAGTTCATATTCAAACATAAATAGGCCAAGGGATTCAATCATTAAATATTCATAATAAATCCGAGTAAAATACAGCATCCCTAACTTAATTTCTATACAAATATTAATATGGCCATATGTTGGCCATCCAAACAGGTTCATACATATTAACCCTTAATACACAATATAATATGGCACTCTGTGCCTACACACATTATCCACAATGAAAGGCTTTAACTGACTCAGTGAAATGTAAAAAACGGAGAACCTATCGGATGCCAAAATCAATTTATCATTGGACGACCTTTACGACATAGCTTTGTGGCCTATTTATTTGCACATGGTATACAAATGGGTGAGTACTATAATACTAAGTGAGTGGTTTTGATAAACAAAATCATATGTGTTTATATAAAATACATATATAAAATATATGCACCTACCATGCAACTAGATGTTCTCGCAAACATCTCCAAATATAGGGCATTTCAATATCCTTAAATCTCCAATATGAGGGCATATCATCATCCTTAATGTCTCTAACAATCCTCACCTATATCAATAGGCTTAACCTCGAAGCCAATCAAAGTTATTCAAATCATTCTCCACGATACACTCTAGTTGTCAGAGTATCACATCAGAATCATATCAAATTTATCTAAACCTCTCCATGGCAATCTCACATCATACACAAATTAAATCAACGAGTTGTCTTCCCCTAGACATAGTTAGATCACACACGATGGTCGACCGATGAAGAATCAAATCATGCTCAAGGTAAAGCCACTAGCAGAGAAACAAATCACTCGCGTGCCGAAGCAACTGGCAGAGAACAAATCATTGATCAGAGTAAACTCTAGACGTAGGCATCACTCGGAGTAATCTCAATAGATGGCATCAAAGCACTGTAGGTGGGAATCATAAGCGGGATTAGTGCCACCGTCCCAACTTACCACCATCCTTGCAAACACACAAATAGTCATAAAAGGATAGAAATTCACTCAACCACAAATTAGATCAACATCCAGAATTCATTCCTCGGATGGAAACACAAATCCACAAATAAAGCCATTATGCCTTTATCATTCACAATTTCCTTATCAAACCTTAATTCACGTTTATCGAGCTTCAATTGCCTTAGGATTAATTAAGTTCTAAGAGCCTTTAAGTTTCCAAGGCATCATTTAATTAAATCATCTTACATATCATTCACCTTAGGTAACCTACTCCTTAGCGTTCATAATAGCCTCTAGACATCCTAGTCTAGGCACACACACAACTTAAGCCACTTATGTGGCTTTCATCACAGCACACAATTGCACACAATTCACATATATACATATACACATATATATTTCCTAGCCTATGTTCATTCATCTAAGTGTACATATTTTGTTCCATACTAGTGTAACACATCTTTCATGTGTCATGCATTACATGCATATTAAACTAAACCCACTCACATTGACAATAAGAGGCACCCCCTACCAAGCTTTGATCCTTAACCTCCAATCATCGTCTAGCTTGCCAATGAGTAAATTGAACTCTGTTTCCCCCTTTAAACACATCTAAACATCAAAAGATTATTTATTCTTGGCTTCCGAAAAATGCCAACTTTTCACACAATTAACTAAATCTTAGCAATCCAACTAGTTAAGCTCAAATCGCCTTAAACTAATGAGTAAGGAAAACAAAGCAAGCGATGGGAACCGCTTGCAAAGCCCAACCTGGAAGGTGCGCAAGAATTTGTGGAGGGATGATAGGCTGGCCGAGCGTTGACGTTGTGCTTACTTTGTGCAGAACTCGCTCGAGTGGGCCTCTCAAAAGAAAAAATAAAAAAAATAAAAAACTATTTAAGCTCAAATCCTTCATTCATGAGCTAAATCCATGCCCTAGAAGTCAAATTGCACGATTCTTAGCTCCTAAATTCCTCAATTTAAGCCAAAAAAGGGAAAATACCAAATCTGGAGAAAAGTCAAATTCAAAGTTATTAATCGATTAAATTAGAAAATAATCAGTAAAAAAGTTAAATCTTACCTCTAGAATGGTTTCTCAATCTCCAAATAGCTTTAAATCACTTCAAAAATCTATTTAAGGCTTTAGGGTTCTGAGTTTCTAGAGAGAGAAAGGGAGAGAAAGAACTAAGGGAAAGAGTTAGGCAAAATGGCCCGAAATCCCTTTTTATTTTTGCCTTTCCTCTTTGATGCATTGATACATTTTGGCAATGTATCGATACATTTGCCCTAGTTTTGACTGAATGTATTGATACATTGGGGTAATGTATTGACAATATATCGATACTTTTTCCCTTAGGTGCTCTCTACTTCAAATGTATTGATACATGTTCATCTTTGGCCAAATCTATCAATACATTCTCAAATGTATCGATAGAATATTCTTCCTCAAGCTTTTGTTGTTCATCCTGCCATGAATGTATTAATACATTGGGGTATGTATCAATACCTTCACCCTTACAAGTAGTTCTAAGCTTTATCGTATAAAATACTTTAAGAGGTGTACCCACTCACCTTGATAAGAAGTGTATTCTTTTCCTAAGCTTTGAGTCACCAAAACCTTACTCGTCAACAATCTCGAGCTCTAACAATCACCTTTACAACCTCCTTAAAGAGCAAAACATCTAATATCTTTAGTTCAAAAATTAGTTAAATAAGCTGAAATTTAGAAAATCCTAGAATTAGATTATATCCATGAGATTTAAAATCAAAAATGCCAAATCTTACCTTAGAATCGAGTTTGGAAAGTTGAATCCTCACTAAATGGGGTTTGGAAAGGTTGGGCGAAGGTTTGGATGCTATAGGGGATAAGTCGGACGCTGTAAAAGGGAAAATGAATTTTGGGGCTTAAGTTGGGTTTTATATTTTTTCCATGCTGAAGCCTTGGAATCGATTCCTTGACTCCCAGGTGTTGATTCCTTATGCTTATTTTTCTAGCCAGACTTGCTAGGATCAACACCTTGAGCTTGAGGTTTCGATTCTTGAAGGTTCTAATAGCTTATTTTGAAATTCTAACTTGTAGGAATCAACTCTTTAAACATTGGGGGATAGATTCTTGAGTTTCCAAAAGCTATTCTAAGTATTCCATCTTGAAAGGATCGACCCTTCCTTACTTGGGGTCAATTCTTAACACTTCCAAAAGGTATTTAAAGATCTTATACACATTGAGATCGACTCCTCTTGCCATAGGATTGACCCTTCAAGCTTATACTTGGAAAAATCCATATCTTTAATTTCATTTTTTACTCATTCTTGCAACCATCATTCTTTTGTGAATGTAACTCAACAATATGGATAGATTAGACATCAAATGACAAGAAATTTTCATTTTTAATCATCACCAATTATAATTCATAAAAAGTTCAAATTTCACAATATGAAAATTTGAGCTTTCACAAATAATCAACTCCACAATAACAAAAATATCTCTAAAACTCTAAATTTAAGTTTTCTAGATTTATCAGTAAAAGGAAGAATGTTTTCTCTTCTGTTTCTAACTAATTTAACTAGTGGTAGGGATATTTAAAGGGTTTTGGATGCTGATTCACACATTGCAAAAAACTTTGAAAAATGCACTTGGCATTGAGATATCAAAAGGTTTCTTGTCTTGATATGTACTCCTAAATTTTCTTGATTTCTTATGTACTCCTAAACTTATACTAATTAAAAGTAAGACCTCTTAATATTTCCAATCTCACAATTAAATAGTTAAATTTATATAAAGTGTAAGCCATTCAATTTCTATAAAATGTTAGCAGTTCAATTTCTATAATATGCAAACAACACAATTTTTGTAAAATAAAAGCATTTCAATTTCTATAAGATGCAAGCAACTCCATTTTTATAATATGGAAACAACTCAATTTCTATAAGAGGTAAACAACTCAATTACTATAAAATGCAAGCAACTCAATTTCTATATGATGTAAACCTAGTGCAAATTTTAGATTATCGCATCCTCTACACCATAGAAAATTTATCCTCGAATTTTATCATTGTAGTATAAAAACAAGTATGGATATTTATGTCACATTTCACTTTCAAGTTCCCAAGTGGCCTTTGCAATTGAATGATGCTGCCACAACACTTTTGCAAGCAAGATTACTTTATACTGCATCACCTTTTCTTCTTGATATAAAATCTGAACTAATTTCTCTTCATTAAAACTAGTTTCGTTGACTTGATCGACTAGACAATTGAATCAATAATCCAATAACCCGACACCTTAAATGAGTCATTATCTGCTTCAATTATGATAATTATGGAATGGATATATACTAGTAAAAGGCAGAAAATGTATGAGGAAATTGTAAGAAATGGTCTTCCTCAAAAGCCCATTTCAAAAATAGCCTTCAATATAAAGTTAATTTTTTTTACCTAATTTTAGCCATAAGATGACAAAAATACCCTTAAAACCATTTCAAGCAAATTAAATGCTCCCCATTTTTCTCTCCAACCATTTGTCTGTTGTGCTTCCCATTTTTCTTTTGTCGTCATCTAGCTCTCTCTAATTTTACCACCATAACCATCTCTCTATCTCTCGTCATCTTGCTATATCGTCATCGATTTACAAACTAAAGAATATAACATGGAAGGTAATAACATATTTTTGGATCTATTAGTTTACATTCACAAAACTTTCTATCGTCGATTTACAGACCAAAAAGCATGGCATGGTAACAACAGGTTCTTGAGTTTATTGGTGTTGAGCCTTTTAGTGATTCATGTTTGGTAGAACTTGCCTTGGCATGTAACAAAGTGATTCATGCCTTGGTGTGTAAAATAGTGATTCATGCCTTCACGTGTAACAAAGTGATTCATGCTTTTACGTGTAACATCAATAAGAAGAAGGAAGCTTCGATGTCTAACATTTAATGCTGAAGCTTTGGTCATGGCATGTAACATCTGGTGTTGAAGCTTTGACCTTGGTGTGTAACATCTACTACTGAAGTTTTGGTGTGTAACATCTTTTGCTTTGGCTTTGCATATAACTTCTAGTGCTAAAGCTTTGGCCTTGACATGTAACATCTGGTGCTGAAGCTTTGACATTGGTGTGTAACATCTGCTTTTGAAGTTTCGGAGTGTAACATCTTCTGATGAAGTATGTAACATCTACTTAGGCTTGTAGTGTCATTTTGTTTTTCTTTTTTGTTATTAAACATGGTGTGTAACTTGCTCCTTTGTATTTTACTATAACATAAACTCTTAAGAGTTAAAACATGTAACAAATTTTTTTCAACTATAACAATTTTTTTTGAACATAACTTGTAATAACAACATTTTTTAAACATAGCGTGTAACTTGTTTTCTATTTTTGTATTTCACTAGGACATAAATTCTTAGAGTTAAACACTTTCACGATGGAGATAAAAGTTTAAAATCAAAAAAGAATTTGACATGAAAGTGAATGTGTATTGAAAAATTATTCCACATCAATGTTACTACTGGGATGAAATGGATTTAGACAAAAAGATATTATCCCAAATCTGCTAATTTGGATAATTAGCTTTTGGGTTATTTTATTCATTTATTTAGTAAAAGAATATTAAAATGTACAAGTATTATAAAGAAAGAGTGAGAAATCCAATCCATCAAAGCAAAATTGAAAATCAGCAAATTGGAACTTAATTTTGTTAATGCTAATACACTTTTTGTAAGACCCGACCCTATAAACACATGTCATGACATACATGCATTGAGTAGCATGTTATTACGCAAAGAAAGCTTCTAAGAATAAACGAAACCAAGTATTGTACCTAATGGTACACTTGAGTTGATTTAACCTTGAACTAGTTCAAATAGGAATAGTAGGATGAAATTTAATATTTTACAATCCAGGAATGACTAAAAATGATTGTTTAGAGTTCGAGAGTTCATTTAGGGAAAAATTGAAAATTTTGATGTTCAGGGGCAAAATCGTCATTTTGCCACCTGAGATAATAATTTGATCATGGAGTGAAATTTTTGACCAAGATTAACTATTTGGAGTATAATTTAATGATAGGAAGTGAAAAATTTCAATTTCGGCAATTTTCGAAACAAAAGGGCAAAACGATAATTTTGTCTCCCAGGGGTAAAATCGTAATTTTCACCACCCAAAACTTGTCAAAATCATAGGATTTATTTATTTTTGGTATGAATAACTAGGGTATTTTAAGTGGTGAAAAAATTGAAGTTTAAAGGATGAAATTTTAAAAACGGGCCAATGGAAAAGTGACACATGGCACTTTTCCATGATTTAATATTATTTTAAAGGAAAATCAGCCCATTTAAACCCCACATCAGGTGATGGTCGGCCATAAGGAGAAAATAAGAGAGAAAATAGAGAGGAAAGGAAGAAAAGAGAAAAACCAAAGGAAAACTAGAAAATTCAAAGGGGACTTCGCGTTTTTCGTCCGTTTATGCATCTAACAGTAAGATTTTTTGACTTTGGCTTGATTTCTACCTTTCCTATGCCTTTGTTTTCATTTAGCATGCTTGAGGAGAGAGATCAAAAAGTGATACCAAGGGCTGGCCGAATTTCAAGGGGAAGGATTTTGAAATTTTGATGTTTTGATTCTTAGTTAAATTGGCAGTTTTAGTTAGTTAAATGTGTATAGAAATCAAATAGGGCTAGAAAGCATGAAATTCTCACAATACCCACCCTTGGCCGAATATTCAATGATGTACAATGATGATGAACTGATTTTTATTCTAAAAGAAATGAAGAGAAAATGATGAAAAATGGTTAAATGTGATAGAAAAACAAAGTGGAAAATTAATCGAGTTAATGTCTCATATTTGACCAAATTTTTCAAGGAGGAAAGTGAGCTGATTTTGGTGATTTTAGAGGGTTATTGGTTGATATTTAATGGTTAGAAATGTTGGAGAGAAAATGGGATAATTTAGAGCTAAAATGGAGCGCGTTAGCAATTTATCGAGTAAAGTGCCAAAATAGGTTAATACTGTGTTTAAGCCGTTTTAGGCTATTGCATATCATACCATGCATTAGTATAGGATTTAAGTCAATTATATAGTGATTTAGCATCAATGTGGTGAATTGTGTAATTTTTGCAATGTGTTTAGGAGGAGAGCCTTCTAGTAAAGGCAAGGAAGTCATACCCGATGAACAGTGATCGAGATACCTAGAAAGCATTTAATTTGTACAAACTGTGAGTAAACCTAATATTATTGTAAATTATCTAGAGTTTATTTTTAAATGCTCTTTATGTATTTTATGAAACGAAAATGAGATTAAAATGGGACTTTTGATGTTTTAGAAATAAATGTGACAAATAAATATATTGTGTTGATTATCTGAAATTAGAAATTTTTGATCATAAAATTGAGTAATTGGAGGCTGCCAATTATCTTAAAAAAAATATTTTTTCCTATGAATGGCTTATGATATATGAGTATATGTGGCTATATTTTATAATTGCATTGGGAATTTATGTAAGCTGTCTTTTACTATGCAGGCTGGGTAAATAAATAAAAGCCACATTATACTGTCGAAATTTAATTAAAATTGGTGGGTTTAGTCACTGCAGTGACGAGTTTCCGTAGACCGCCTATTAGAGGGGTACGGTAAACCCGATTTCATAGTTACTCCGATTGTAGAGGCGATGAGGGTAACTCCCGGGGTAGTGTTAGAGCTCACTTCACGTCAAACCCCCACGTGAATGTGTAACTAGGCCAACATCAAAGAACAGCCTGTTTTCAAAACTAACATGTGTTTAACATGTAAATATCTTAACAACTTAGGCGGACACGGGTAGATGTCTCGGCCAAGGTATCCCCGAGGAGTAGTTTTTGGCTTGAGCCCTGTTTCTAATAAAAGTCATAAGCCTTAATAACTGTTTTGGTAGATTACAAATATTTTATGGTTTAAGAAATAAATTGAAAACCTTATGAAATGGTTTAAAATTTGTTGTTTAAACTTGTTTCCATTTTACTCGCCTTTAGATATTTATGATATTGTCTGTTTACTCATTGGGATTGCAAAATCTCACCCACCTTCTTTCAAAATATTTCAGGCCGGTGGTAGCTTGTAGTTACCCGATTTTGTCGAGAATTCCAGTTAACCCCTCTATCTCACAGACAGTAGGTTACTATCACCAACACTTGGTGTATTTATGGGTCACTTGTCATTGTAATTATTACTGTACATTATAACTTTGTAAATTATTGTATGTATGAATATATTTTACTTCCATGTTACAAAAGATTACTTACACGTGTTTCTATAAATATTGTTTTATATAAAAATGTTATATTTTAATCAATATTTTGAATAGTAATATTTGTCTATAAATCTTTTTAAAAATAAAAATAAAATAATTTTTGTCTTTTGATTTACTTGAGCCGGAAACGACTACTAATTGTTTAAAACGGAATGTTTAACAACGATTGCTCACAAGAAAGGTAAGAAACTGATATGTAAGCCTTGCGGAGTATCGATTGGCATTTCGGGTAATGAGTGTCAATCGGGACGTCACGAAGGTTGTCATGGGCCCGAGGGAGGTTTCGGGTTATGACACTTTTCAAGCCTCCTTACGAACTAAGTACAAATTGCCCATAACAAGGAGAATGGCAACAAAAGCAATGAAACCAATGCTCATGACAAGCATTACATTTGAGAAGATCTTGAAACTTGGTGCATCATCTGTGTAAAACTAAAGCATAGTCCTGACAGCCCCTCCCAAGGTTGCACCATTTGTCGTTCTTCTCCTCCTCATGCTTGCAGCTGCTGCTGCATTTCCTTTTGGTGGAGCTGTTCCAATTGTCATTTTTGAGTCGACTCAAATTTCAAATTGTATAACTTGAATATGAGGGGTAAAAAGAAAAAAAGTTAAAGGAATTGAATGTTATTTTTTGAATCTTTTCTCCTGACTAAAAATAGTTAAAATTAAAAAGAAGGTTATTTTCGAAAATAGTTTTATCTTTTAGGGGTAAAAAAAATTATCCCAAGATGTATTCTTATCATTGTCTTTTTTTGAAAGGAAAATTATAAAGGAATTGGTAAGGTGAAATATTAACCCTAAATTGACCTGTGTATGAAAATATAATTACATAATGAAATCAATGAACATATTCACTATTTTTTTATTTATAGAGTACACATTTTATGTGGGATATTTTGCACGTTTAGATAATTTTTCTTTAGGGAAAATCGAACTTTTACACGTGGCAAGGGTTTACTTGAGTAAGATACTTAATAGATTCCATCTATCATGATTATGATTGGCTAATCGGCAAATCCTATAGTAAGGCTAACCTTAATGTAACACTGCAAATAAGAACCATTAGATTTAAAGGGTTTAATTTTAGCCATTAATCAATAAAAAAATTTCAACTTGTTTAGCTGACAAATAGGTTAAGAAAAAAACTTAAATAACTCAAAATAAATAAAAATAAAAATGATAACCAAGAAGAAATAATTAATAAAAAAATATTAATTAAAAGCAAAAATACTAACAAAGAGAATAATAGAATTTTTTATGAAAATTAATCATTTACAATTATATTCTTGAGTAAAGAATATTAACAATTGAGAAATTGTTAAATAAATATTATAATAAAAATTTAGTTTAATAAATCAATATTTTAACTATAAGTATTTTTATTTTTATTCATTTATAAATCGTTAAATACTTTTAGCTTAACAATAAAAAATTAAATATTTAATTTAAAAAATTAAATTATTTTTGCTTAATTGATTTGTTAAGTTAAATCTCACAAATATTCATTAAGTTCAGGCTCTAATCTGGCTACATATGACCTATAGGTATATCCCTATTCTATACGCAAATCAATTAATATGATCATATGTTATCCTAATTTTAGTCTACACTAAACTCCCTTTCTCAAGTTTGTTTAGATTCCTAAATTAATTTCATTGATGGCCAAGCAATTAAAAGTATTAAGAACAAATTGGAATAAACAATTCAATTCCATTAAAAATAAGTAAGAAAAAGATTAAACATTCAGATTACATGTGAGTTCAATTGCAATCCTAGAAAAAGAAAATTAGCTACTCATGATTGCAAAGACAAATAACATTATATAAAATTCAACCATTGCGAGTAACAAGAAAGTAAAAGCTAAGGAAGAAAACAAAACAAATATTTGCAGCTTTTCTTTCCAAGTTTTAGTCTCAACTTCTAGCTTCTTGAAGCTCCAAAAGTTGTCTAACCTAATTTTCTTAAAAATATCCTATTTATACTAACAAACTTAACCTATAGTTACCTAAGTTGACCTATGATTTAATTGGGCTTAAAAGTGTAATGAGAGTCCCAAACATCAATTGTCAGTCTTCAAAATTGACATTTCCGTTATAGCACATCTAATCTTTTCTGATGTGATTTTCTCTATCTTTAATGCAGAACTGGGTAAACTCATCTTCATAAAATTGTAGCGCTGTTTCTTAACTTTCCAATGGTCTAAGAATCGTATCATTTGGAGTTCTGTAGCATGAGTTATGACCAAAACACGGAAGCATATGCAAGCAGACTTTTGGGTCTTTCAACACCTTACTTTCCAAAATTAAGCTCAATTTCTTTATTTCTTACAAAAAATACAAAAACTAATAAATAATAACTAAATTAAAAGAAATAATATAAAATTAAAATAACTCATTTAAAAATAAACTAATTATAAAAACAACTAAAAATAACTAAATTATAATTGAAAATTAAGGACTTAGCTAATATTTAATAACAAAATTGAACTAAAATAAATATATAAAATAGAATTATCAGTTGGGATATGTGGTGAGAAACAATGCAAGGTTAGTTGCTTAAAGGTACAATCAAGAAAAAGTTATTGATTATGATAAAACCTTTGCCCCAATAGTTAGATCAGAAGCTATTAGACTTTTACTTGTCTATGCATGCTTTATGAACTTTAAATTGTTTCAAATGGATGTTAAAAGTGCATTTCTTAATAGCTTCATACAAGAAGAAGTATATGTTGAACATCATGTGTGTAAATTACATAAAGCACTATATGGATTAAAACAAGTTCCTAGGACTTGGTATGAAAGAATTTCTAAATTTTTAATTGAAAAGGGATATTCTATGGGGAGTTTAAATAATACTCTATTCATTAAGAAAAATAAAATTCATTTGATTGTAGTCCATGTAACACCCAGTACCCTTGTATAGAAGCCAATATGACCTTATCGATAGGAATAGGTCAATTGAAGCTAAGTTAAGTGCGAAAGAGTGGAGACGGGTGGAATTAATATCTCAGAGTAGAATATTTCGCATGCATGAAAATAATAATAAAATAATAATATTTTATTGATGATGCATTAGCAAGTTAAAAGGTAATTCGGATGTGAATCGGAACAAAGTGAGACACTTTAGGACTTGAGGAGACAAATGGAGAATTTTAGAATAAAATGATATTAAAATATTAATATTTTATCTTTTGTTGAAATTAGTCATGAAGGAAGACTATATGGCTAATTTAAGTGGGGGAGAAGAAGTAAGAAAGAATCTCGAAGAAAAACAATGTTAGTGGGGCCCGCGTGTCTTTATTAAATAAAGAAAGATAGGGTAAGTATATATTTAAATATTATGGTGACACCGTGGTGAAGTATGAAATTGATATTTTATTTGTACAAGTATAAAGGAAGAAAAATAGAAAGAAATTGGAATTAAAGGAATGATGGGAGGACCTAATTGAAAAGAATAAGAAGTTGAGGGGTGGAATTGTAAATAATGAAAAGTAAAGGGTGAAGTTGTAATTATGAACAAGTTGAAGGATCAAATTACAATTTATGAAATGTTTGGGGGACCAAATTGTAAAGGATGAAAAGTTTGGAGGGTCAAATGGTAAATAAGGAGAAAATTGAGGTCTTATGTGCAATTTCACCATTTTAAGTTAAATGGAAATTAACTAATCAAGGAAAATTACATTATGTCGGAGGATGGAATATGCATGTAACAAATACTGTTACATGCAAAGATATGCATGCAAAGATGTACTTATAGTTGGGAACATGTGGGATCCCCACCATGTGACAAATAACAAGGAAGGGGACGAATGCACAAGGTGAAATATGCATGTGATTTTATTAGTTAAAGAAAGCAAATAAGAATTATGCATGATGGACACTTGGTGGCAATGTTGGACTAAATGAAAGGAAATGTATATGCATGTAATGTTATTGGCTAAATGGGAGGCCAAATGAGAAATAATGTGGGAGAATGCATGAAAGGCTATTTGTCATGACCCGGAAACTCCCTTGGGCCCATGACAACCACCGCGACGCCCCAATTGACACTCATTACCCGAAATGCCAATCAGAACCCCACAAGGCTTACATATCAATTTCTTGCCTTTTCCGTGAGCAATCATTTTTAAACAATTTCCAGTAGTTTCCTGCTCAAGTAAATCAAAAGACAAAAATATTTTAAAAGGATTTATAGATAAATATCACTATTCAAAATATTGATTAAAATATAGCATTTTTTATATAGAACAATATTTATGGAAACACGTGTAAGAAATCTTTTGTAACGTGTAAGTAAAATAAATTCACACATACAAAAATTTACAAAGTTATAATGTACAATAATGGTTACAATGACAAGTGGCCCAAAATACACCCAGTGTTAGTGCTAGAAACCTACTGTCTGTGTGGTAGAGATGTCAACTGGAATCCTCGACAAAATAAGGTATCTACAAGCTACCACGACCTGAAATGTTTGGAAAGGAGGTGGGTGAGATTTTGCAATCCCAATGAGTAAACAGACATTATCATAAATATCTAAAGGCGAGTAACAGGGAGGCAAGTTTAAACAACAAATCACAAACCATTTCATAATGTTTTCAATTTATTTCTTAAACCATAAAATATTTGTAATTTACCAAAACAGTTGTTAAGGCTTATGCCTTTTTATAAAAAAAAACAAGGCTCAAGCCAAAACTAATCCTCGATGATACCTTGGCCGAGGCATCTAACCGAGTCCGCCAAGGTTGTTATAACATTTACATGTGAAACACATTTTTATTTTTAAAACAAGCCGTTCCTTGGCGTTGGTCGAGTTACACATTCACGTGGGGGTTCGACGTGAAGTGAGCTCTAATACTACCCCGGGAGTTACCCTCATCGCCTCTACAACCGGAGTAACTATATAACCGGGTTTATCGTGCCCCTCTAATAGGCAGTCCATGAAAATCCGTCACTGCAGTGACTAACCCACCAATTTTAATAAAATTTCGACAGTATAACGTGGCTTTTATTTATTTATCTAGCCTGCATAGTAAAAATAACTTACATAAATTTCCCAATGCACTTACAAAATATAGCCAAATATACTTATATCTCATAAGCCATTCATAGGAAAATATATAATTTTCAAGACAGTTAACAGCCTCCAATTACTCAATTTCATAATCAACACAATATATTTTTTTTTGTCACATTTATTTGTAAAACATCAAAAATCCTGTTCTAATCTCATTTTCGTTTCATAAAATAATAAAGAGCATTTTTAAAATAACTCTAGATAATTCACAATAATAATGAGTTTACTCACCGTTTGTACAAACTAATTGCTTTTTAGGTGCCCCGATAACTACTCGTCGGGTACGATTTCCTTGCCTTTACCGGAAGGCTCTCCTCCTAGACACATTGCAAAAATTTACTCAATTCATCACATTAATGCCAAATCACTATATATTTGACTTAAATCCTATACTAATGCATGGTATGAAATGCAATAGCCAAATATGGCTTAAACGCGGTATTAACCTATTTTTGGCACTTTACCCGATAAATTGCTAATGTGCTCCATTTTAGCTCTAAATCATCCCATTCTATCTCCAACATTTCTAACCATTAAATATCAGCCAATAACCTTCTAAAATCACCAAAATCAGTTCACTTTCCTCCTTGGAAAATTCAGCCAAAAATGGGACATTAACTCGGTAAATTTTCTACTTTGTTTTTCTATCACATTTAACCATTTTTCATCATTTTCTCTTCATTTCTCTTAGAATAAAAATCAGATCATCATCATTGTACCTCATTGCAGATTCGGCCAAGGGTGGGTATTGTGAAAATTTAATGCTTTCTTGCCCAATTTAATTTCTAAACACATTTAACTAACTAAAACTACCAATTTAACTAAAAATCAAAACCTAAAAATTTCAAAATCTCTCCCCTAGAATTTCGTCCAGCCCTTGATGTCACTTTTAGATCTCTCTACTCAAGCATGCTCAATGGAAACAAAGGCATAAGAAAGGTAGAAATCAAGCTAAAGTCAAAAAATCGTACCGTTAGAAGCGTAAACGGGTGAAAAACGCGAATTTCCCTTTGAATTTTCTTGTTTCTCTTTGGTTTTTCTTTTTTTCTTCCTTTCCTCTCTATTTTCTCTCTTGTTCTCCCTTATGGCCAGCCAGCACTTAAAATGGGGTTTAAATGAGCTGACTTTCCATTAAAATAATATTATATCATTAAAAAAATACCACGTGTCACTTTCCCATTGGCCCTTTTTTAAAATTTCATCCATTTGTTTTCAAATTTTCACCATACACTTGTCTCACATATCCATAGCTTAGATAAAATTCTCAGACTTATCCAAAGTCTCGGTGGAGTAATTTTTGAAATTTACACTTTGCCGCTATAAAAGTAAAAAATTACATTTTTGCCCAAAAAACTGAAAAATTGCCCATAGACATATTTTTCATCCCTTATACTCATACCATTCTCCAATTTGTCAAATTTGATCTAAATTCTCTCAAAATCTCAATTTTTGTCCGCAGGTGGTAAAATTACAATTTTGCCCCTACACTCCAGAAATCACCAGAATTAAACTTTTTCACTTCCTATCATTAAATTGTACGCCAAATAGTTAATCTTGGTCAAAATTTTCACTCCATGATCAAATTATTATCTTAGGTGGCAAAATGACGATTTTGCCCCTAAACTTCCAAATTTCTAATTTTACCCCAAATGAACCCTCGAACTCCGAACAGTCATCTTTTTTGTCATTCATGGACTATAAAATATTAAATTTCATCCTACAATTTCTATTTGAACTAGTTCAAGGTTAAATCAACTCAAGTGTACCGTTAGGTACGATACCGAGTTTCGTCTTTTCTTAGGTACTTTCCTAGCATAATAAAATGCTACTCAGTGCATGTATGTCATGACATGTGTTTATAGGGTCGGGTTTTACACTATTGGACAAAAGTAAGGTGGTGTAAGTAAAAATATGTTAAACTAATGGAAGAATGGGAAAATGGGAGAATGGAAGTGTAAATTGAATGGCTGGCCATGCATGAAGGTGAATGGGATAGATAATGTAAAAGATTTCCAACCAATGGCAAAAGGGATAGAATTGTTGCATGAAGATTCATAGGTTGGCAAAATGGCCAAATGAAAACAAAAGGTGAATGTGTGCATGTATTGTGAGTGGTCCAAGAGAGTGGCCAAAAAAATAACCAATAGAAAGAAAAAAAAGAAAAGAGAAATGGCTTGGGAACTTAGGCAAAACTGTGCCTTTAAGAGTGAAGAAGAAAAATAACTTAGTTCTTGCAAACTACACTTAAAAGAGAGCAAGAAAAGAGTGGAAAGGAGAAATCAAAAGAGGGCTCAGTTTTGAAGAAAATCCAAAGAAACTGTGAGGTTTCCTTCCTCTATCTTGTAGAGTTTTGATATTTTTCCACCCAAAAAGTCTTCAACATTAAAGAGTGAATACGTGGAGTGTTGATGGAGGTGTAAAGCTTGGTTTCAAGGGACAAGAGAAACAAGGTAAGGATTGTGATTTTAGCTTGAAAATTCTTTGAAAATGGGTTAGTAACAATGAGAAATGTTTTGTGGCAGCAAAGATTAGCTTGATTGGAAGGGATATAGTTACATGCATGTAACTAAGCTATTGTGAATGCTGGATTTGAAATAAAAAGAAAAGGGTAAGTATAATCTTGCATTTTTAATCCTACGATTGATAAGAAATCTTGGGAATTTATTTGTGAGTTATTGTGGCAGCGTGATGATTAAAGCTTTAGAAGAATATTGAAGTTGCATGCAAGATCCAAGCCATCACAAAAGTAAGGCATGCAATGCGAAATGATTGTGTGGTACCTTAAGTACAATTAGGAAACAATTATGCTAGTTGAAAGCTTGAAAAAGACATTGCGAACATATGTTTTTTTGAAAGATTTAAAAAGGTTAAGAATGTTGGTGCAATATGAATAATATTGGTGCAACACGAATGGAAATTGATATTTTGCTTAGTGACAGCATGTTAAATGTGAATAATGGTGCATATAAGCTTAGAAATTACTTGGTGAAATCAGGTTTATCGTTGCTGCCATATATGTGATTAATAGTACGAAAATGATAGTTTGAACATGACAAATGTTATGAGAAAGATTGACATGGGCATTTGAAGTCATAAACAAGCTGTCGGGTTTATGCAATTCAAAGTTTACATTAAGGATTTAGTGTAAATGGTTATCTCTTAAGAATAAGAGATGAAAGTATAGAATTAAATGTGAACAACAAGTGTAGAATATAATGGTAGCAAAGCTTATTAAATGTATTAGATTGAAATGAAGTCAAGAAGTTGACAAAGCAAGGATTATTGTTGCAAGCATAAAGTAAGCATTTGAGGAAATATTAGTGGCGCAGTAACATCCCGCCATTGTAAGGTGAGTAATGGGTGTCAATTTTAAAAGATTCTATGTTATATCAAAGTATATGTATAAAACTATTCAATGCCTTTGTGGAAAGCATGAGTTGTTAGAGAATGATAAGTGATTTGAATATATGGTTTGGAATGATTTATACATTGCTTTTGTGGCAAGCATCAGTTGGTAGAAACAATAGACAATTGTGGATGCAAATTGATTTGAAAGTTGTTTGTGTATACTATATATATATATATATGTAAAGTGTTTTAAAAACTGGGAAACAAGCCCTTTTGCAATGTTTTGCATCAAAACCGTGCCTTGTATCTTTGTGTGACATGCATAGTTAAATGCTCTTGATAAATGGTTTAAATGCAAATTCTCGAGGGCTGGTTTTAGTCTGAACTTTATGCAAATGTTTACACAATGCATTTTAATGTGAAAAACAATTTTAAAAGGTTACCGAACCTTGTTTTCAAATGATTTAAGGAAAAACTCTTAAAAACCTTGACTTGGTTTTGAAAACGGTTTTGACAAATCGAGAGCTTCGAGAGTAGGTTGAATGTCATATCGTGATAATGTGACCCTTGTGTACAAGTGAGCTCTAGCTAGAGAACCTTTGGGTCATCGACAGGCTGTTAGACGTGGCTAAGCCACGATCTGTGATTATACGTGGCAAGGCCATAGGTTGTTATACGTGGCTAGGCCACGAGTTGATATATGTGGTTGCGACCACATGTGTAGTGACCGCACCTCTATCGCTATCGACGTATAGGATCTCCGAAAGAGAGATCCGCCAAGTTCTGAACAAGCCTTAATAGAAATACCCTTTAATCACTGTACACGTTTACCAAACCATATTAATACTTGAACCATATACACTTGTGTCATGGTTTGAACCATGGGCATAATGGATCCATATATCCTTAACTCATATAACAATAAGCATATACATTGAAATCCAAAGTCTCCCAAATTATCATTTATATCAAAACCAATCTCCATTTACATATCAATAACAAAGTGTTATGATTGGACCTCTATCAGCAAAGCGACTCGAAATAGAAGGCTAAAAGGTGCAATTACCTATGCTGCAGTAAGTATCGGTGTGCTGAACAATGCACGTGAGCGATTCACTTATATGAAAAAGGAAATAAGGGGGTGAGTCTCACAGACTCAGTGATCATAGACTTCGTGAGTAGAGTGTAGATGGGAAACAAGCATAAAGTAGATAAGTATGAACATTAAAGATGCAAGATTACATAAACAATTTAATTCAAAGGAAGTTTGTGCTTTATGGGAAAAACCTAGAATTTATTATGTGTTGTAATCATTTAAAGTAGTATACTAAATCAGGGTAGGCAAAAAGTTTCCACATCGAAACAGGTAATAACCTTATTCAAATCAACTTATCTCAAGTATCACATTAAAACCAGTGTATGTAAAAGATTTTTGCAGTCGAAATCATTTGACGTTTACTCAAATCAAATCAATAAAACCGAATAAGCTCCCACGAAATCAAATGTTATTCAAGCTTATATATAAATCACAAGTTGCTTCGTACGTGAGGAGTTAAATTCATACCATCATATAAATAGGGGAGCTACCAAAAATCTTATAGTTTTCACCATGCAAAAAAAATACGAGTTTGAAAACCCAAAGAAATGCCATTGTCGAGTAGGAAATAGAAATAAAGCTCTTGGTCCTGCCACCACGTAATAATATCTGAGAGCATTGCTTCCACCAGATTCTCACATGCCATGGCAGTCTCGATGATGTTGGCCAACGTCGAAGAAATCAAGCGGTCGCAACCGTGAATATCACTGGTGGCCTAGCCACGTATATATATCATAGGCCATGGCTTTCGGCATGCCTAACCCCCCATCGACTACACAAAGGTTCTCTAGCTAGAGCTCACTCGTGCACGAGGGTCACACTTAATTGAAGTGACAGCCGACCTACTCTCGAATCTCCTGGTTTAATAAAACCATTTTAAAAATCTAGTGCGGGTTTTCAAAAGATCATTTCCAATCGTTTTCAAGATACCGATCACAGTATCATGATAAACTCCCTTTTTATTAAACTTTATATTATAAACCTTTGCATAAGATTTTAATATCGAAATGGCATGGTGAATATGTGATTAAATCCATGAATGCACATCATATAAACAATAAGGCACTTTTTGGATATAAATCATATCGAAAAGCTTGTTTCTCGATTTAAAACACTTTACGTATATAGCTTATACATATATACATGATCAAAACATTTTCAAAGGTTTACGCATCCACAAAACACCTAAGATTCTACCAGCTCATGCTTTCCACAATTTGCATTTAAAGTAAATCAACACATTTAATAATCGTATCGCAATTATATATATATAGTATGGAAGTTTTGAAATTGACACCCCCTACTCACCCTTCAATGGCGAGATATTACTTTGCCACTTATTCGGTTACGTTTTGTCTTTTAGTTGATCACTACAGTGTCCCTTTTCCACTTGCACACTTCCTAGCAATAAACCAACCTAATAATCTTAGTGTTTATCATTTCCATTTTCCTCCTTATTCAAACATTACCATCATGTTAATAACTCATACTATGCTAGGATCACCACTCTTCCTCACTTAATCTTGCACATTCATGTAAATCTTGACACATTGTTCGTTGAAGGAATTCATATATCTTACTTGTGTAATACTTTACGCTATATGTACCGACAACTTATTTATATCATTAAACGCCCATTTCAACCTTTCCAAGCAATTCTCATTCAAATCCATCTTATATTTTTATAACTTTAACCATATACATGGTAGCAACAATTATTCCCGTTTTACTCAATTATTTGCAAGTTTACATGGATCATCTAGCTCATGCATATTAAATCCTTTTAACAACCATTAATCATGCATATGGTAGCAACTGTAAACCTATTTCCACCAAGCAATTTCTAAGCTTAAGTATAACACTATTCATATTTACATGCCGCCATTAAGCACAACATAAATTTTCATTCATGCACACCACATCTTAACCTTTTAAGCCTTTCACAACAACGCACGTCCACACATTTATGTTTCAAGCTTTTCAACCAACATAATTGCTTTCTAACCATACCTAAGGCATCACATAAACACTACACATTGTTTGCCTTACTTTTATGGTGGATTTGCTCTTGCATGCAACCTCAATGTTCTTCCAATACTCCTCTTACCAAGCTGCCAACATTTTACATAATCATTTCCTCACAATATATAACTAACCGTAGGCTTCAAATTATGGTATTATACTTACCATTTCTTTTCCACTTTGAATCCATCATGCACCCGTGATTTTGATAGCTTGCATGTCTTTAAATCCTCTCCAATCAAGCCAATCTTTTCTGCCATAAGACATTTCATATAGTTACCAACCCATTTTCAAGAAATGTTCAAGCTAGAACCAAAGTTCTTACCTTATCTTGCTTAAATCACAAAATCGAACTTTACACTTCTTTCCACACTCCACAGCTTCTCTCTTGAGTATTAGAGACTCCTTGAGTGATGAATCAACTCAACTCTTCAAGATGAGGAAGGAAACCTCACAGTTCCTCTTGGTTTTGGGCACACCCGTACCTTTCCTTTCCTTTCTCTCTTTCTTTCTTTTTCTTCTTCCTCTCACGTGGAAACTCTCCAAGACCTTCTTTCTTTTCTTTTTCTTTCTTTCTCTTTCTTCCAAGCTGACTCTCCCCTTTCTTTTATGTCTCAATGATGGGGTTTTATTGCAAGCAAAAAACAAATCATTTTGATATTTCTTGGTGTGGGGGTCGACATCACAAGTAAGGCACTTGTCAAATCTTCTTTTTCTTTGCTTTCTTCACTTGTGGCCAGACCCCCCCCCCCCCCAACAAGGCAAGCCTTAAAAATTGACTTTCACTTCTCCTTTATCCACACATGGGCGGCTTGTCCAAATCATGATTTCTTTTATTATTATTATTATTATTATTTCTTTCCTTTTTTTCTTTACTTTCCTCTCATGCAAATTTGCCCAAGACTTGATCATTTGTCATTTTCCTTTTTCTTTCATGTAATTATAATTACAAGTCAAAAGGTTTTTTATTTACCGTGTGGCCCTCTAAACTTTCATCTTTTATATTTTGGTCCTTCCAACTTTTATTAAATTCCATTTCCCTTCTATTTTTCTTCCTTTACACGTGTACAAACAAAATATAAAGTTTGCACTTCAACGCGGTATTACCATAATATTTAAATATTTACTTACTCGCTCTAGTTCTATTTAATAAAGACCCGAGGGCACAACTATTGTCGTTTTTCTTTGAAATTCTTTCTTATTTCTATTCCCCCACTTAAATTAGTCATATAATCATTTTTCATGACTAATTTCGACAACAGATAAAATATTAATATTTTAATATTATTTTATTTATAAAATATTATTTTATTCCAAAATTCTCCACTTATCTCCTAGAGCCCCAAAATGTCTCACTTTATCCCGGTTCATTTTTGAATCACCTTTTAACTCGCTAATTCATCTTCGATAAAAATATTATTATTTAATTACTATTTTCTCGCATGTGAAATATTTTACTCCACACTATTCCTTTCACGCGTCACCGCTCTGTGACACTTAAATTTACATCAATTGCCCCTTCATCTTATTGATACGGTTATGTTGACTACCATACGAGGTTACGGGGTGTTACAACATGAATTCTTCGATGTCAGCCAACATTGTCGAAACTGCAATGGCTTTGGGAATTAGGTGGAGGGGGGCCTCTCGGATTTTTATTATGTGAAAAAGGGTCCATAGGTTGATTATCTATGATTACCTACTTGAGATCCTTGCAAGTTTTTAGACTCGTACTCCTTTGCATGGTGGAGAGATATCAGTTTTTTCGTAGCTCCCCTTTTAATTGAAAGCTTTCAGTGTTTTATATGTTGATCATGAATTGATGTATGTGGTTGTACTCGGTTATTTCTTACATGCCACATGGTTTGAAAGCATGCGTGTTTTTATGCGGCCATTTGTGTTTATGAAAGTAATAAATGATTTCGACGATTGAAATCTATTTTACCATGCCTTAATTTCAGAGTTGTTTGCCAAGGAAAGTACTACACTATGATTTTCACGACATTATTTTTGCAAGGCACAAATACCTTATTTGTTATTTGGTTTTATAAGGATATCATTTTATACTCTAGTTTAATCCTTCAAATTATCTGCTCTAAGTTTGTTTCCCATCTATGCTCACGAAGCCAATGATCATTGAGTTTGTGAGACTCACCCCCCTTTATCTCCCCTTTGCAGATAAGTGATTAGCCTAGCGTGCATTCATTGGCACATATTGTCCACCACGGTTAGGTAAAGGCATCTCATAGCACTTTATTTCGAGTCGCTCCACTGCTAAAAGTCAAGTCATTCATAGTATATTTCATTGTAAATAGACACTAGTCTTAATGTAAAGGTAGAGTTGGAGATTATAAACTTCAATGTATTTATACAATTAATGTGGAATAAAAGTTTAGTCGATTTGTCCAGCTTTTTGTTTTAAGTATATTGCAAAGAGTTGTATGGTTCAAGGCGATTACACAAATTAGTGGATTAGATACAACGTATTAACAAGAGTTCCAAACAAGGCTTGTTCGGGACTTGACGGGTTCTCCCGCAAGACTCGAACGCTAGTGGCGATCGAGGAACGGGTCGTTACAGACTTGGTATTAGAACCCTAAGTTTAGTTAAGTCCTAAGATTTCCTATGTCTATCAGTAGAGTTGTTAAAGTTAGTGTAGAGTCTTATCCTTGGATTGTGGGTGTGCAACACGAATCAAGGGAAGGAGGCTACATAAACTCTTATTCATCTAGAAGCCTACCTTTGTCTTAGTATGTAAAAGGTTAAGAATTAACGCATGGTTGTGTACAGGTTTTTGAGGTACCCTTGTAACACAACATGAGCAGTAGTGAGCAGAAAGGGAATGATTCCCATAGTACTAAAGAGGGATTAATGGACTCCACTGTTGAGAGCCGTTATGTGCAAGAGTGTGAAAGCCGAGCAAGTAACCCGTCCCAAGTTGCTATTGGATGGATTTCCCTAGGAGCTGAAATAATATTTAAGAGCTTGGAAAGCCTTGAAAGGATGGCAAATACTACAAATGATCTTAAGAAAAAGGACAAGGAGAAAGTGGAAGAAGTAGTCGTCGAAAGCTATCATCTAAAGAAAGTATCTGTTGTTCGGGATTTTCCTTTTAGTTATGGGAGAGGTGTTACACTCTTTAAAAAGGAAGATTATGCGAATGAACAGCAAGGTGAGAATGGTGAGGATGAGGAGGATCCTTAAGAGGCTGAGGACGATTCGAAATATGATCTGTCGATACGTACAAGTCCAAATAGGGAGAGTTCCTAGTTAAGTCAAATAGTCTATTTGAAACTAGTATGATTATGAGACTACATTGATGTAGTTGGATTGAATTGTAGTTGTGATCTATGTGTTTGGAGACATGGTTGATTTTCATGTTGTTTGAATAAGTTATGCAGTAGCTAATTTAATGATTTGTTGAGTATTTGGAATTTTCATGCACTGTTGATTTGGATTAGCATTGGTGGAAGTATGTAAATCTTCTAATTGTTTCTTATGAAGTACGATCGATGGTAAAAATAGAGGAACATGGTGCCATGACATTATAGAATGATAATTTGACGCAAGTATAGACCATTGAAGGTAAATTATGGAACTTGGGAAAGATGAATTCTTGTTTTAATAAGGATTGTGAGTATAAAGTGTAGATAAAGATGAATTATTTTCATGGTTTTTTGTATTGAAAGTCAATAAACTGTTTAAGTTACAAGACAAGAAAGACAATTAGTTATGGATATTAAGGAATTGTGGGATGCTATAAATGATGAATAAGTATGTGTGTGGTATTATATATATTGAGAATTTGCTGCACAATATGGCAATGATGTCCTAAGGTGGGACTTATTGATTGATGATAAGTGTTAAAGGATAATATGAGTTTGAAAATATTGACTTAGCATAGTGTATGAGATAAGCAAAAAAGAATATAAATGGTTATGAAAATTGTGATATAGGCCTAGAGGAAAGCCAAATAGTTGAGCATGATTAATGCAATGACCTTAAATGTAGGCAAATTGCTTTGATAAAGAAATTTCCAGCAGCCACAGCGCCACAGCATTGTAGCATTGAAACCACCCTATTTCCACCAGTTGCAATGCCGCAGCGCTAAGAATACCTCATTTCTGGTAAGCTCATGGCAAAGAGCAAGATGTGAGTAGCTCGATAATGTGGCATAATGATGAACTTACAAGTTGAATTATGGTCATGGGACTTAATGTTGAGCTGTGTTGTTTGGAGTTTTAAGTGTTTTGGAGAATGTTTATATGAATGAATTGAAAAGTTTCTTTATTGTCTTCTATATTGGCATGTAATTAAAAGAGAAGTTGAAAGTTCTTGAGATGGCTACATTGAGATAAGTTACAATGTGAAGTATTAAGATGAACACTATGTTCAAATCCTAAGAAATAAAGGAGACAAGAGATAAAGCCTTGTCAAAGGCTAAGGAAAGAATGAGTTAAAAATTTAGATGAAAGTATGAGACATTCATAAAGTAATGCCAATACCAAGTGAAGAAATTGTGTATGATGGATTACAAGGTTGGCATAGCAAATGAGCTAATAAAAAGTATTACTATGAGGATTTACAAATCTTAGCTTGACTGAGTTGAAAGAAAAGGATTAGTAACAACACAAGGCCAATTATGTGGCATACTAGAAACCTATGAATATAAATTGAGGTATGAATAGATAAGTATGCATTCAAATATCTTGGACAAGAAGTACATGCTTTGGAATGAATGTGCTTGAAAGGTTAATGAACAAATAAGTAATTAAGTGTTTCAGAAATGCATCAAAGTTTTGAAAAGGATGTACCAAACTATATGTGGCAAGAATGATAGTTAATAATACTTTGGAATATCATATATGTATGACTATGCAATGTAGTATTTTGAAACTTGCTAAGGAGCCTAATGGCTAAACCACGAGTTACGTGGTCATATGTTGTGAGACATAAGCTTAAGGTGGGTATTTACAAGGAAATACTCAATAGGAATTCTGTTATGAATGTTGTGAAAACAAGCATTAAATAGTGTAGTTACAAAAAAAAAAGCTATAAGTTGAAAATGGATACTTGTAATGACATTGAGAAGTACTTAAGTAAAATCTTGTTTCAAGTTTTGCAATTACAAGTACTAATCATATGATGGTTAAAGGCAAATGATGTTATATTCGTATAAAGGAATAATACAAAAGATGATTGATGGTAACCATGATAATGAAGTCGGTTAATGAAAACCTCTTAATGTAGAAATTAGAATTTGAAAATGTATGAGTCATGCATGACTCAAATGAGCCTAAGTCTTAAGTGACTAATTAAAATCAAAATGTAATAAAGATATAATATATATGTTGGAGGTATGAAAGATAATTGAGAAATAAGGATAACTTTTAGGGATTGTGGTGTTATGTAAAATGCAATGATCAAGTAAAGATGAATCTTGAAGGATCGATGAGATTATAAAGCATATACGAATATTGGATTGCAATTTGATGAAAATGATGATTAGCAAGTAAGATGTGATTAATGACATCATGATGCAAAGGATATCTATAGTACACTGAAACTTATGCATATAATTGGAAATGATAAGAAAAGAGTACAAGCATGTAAATTATGTGAAGTTATGTATAAACATAATGTGAATCCGTATGGATTAGATAAGAGATAACTTATGGTAGGATGTAAGTAAAATGGTAACTTAAACATCCAAACGGTAATCTGGAATTGATTATACCTTAATGCTTATGGATTAAACTTGATTTATAGAAATGAAATGGAAAGGTAAATTAGAAATGTCTAAATTAAGAAAAGCAAAAAGGGAATCATGTGTTATAAGAATATGATAGTGAATCTTGGTTATGGATTGGAATGAATAAAGGGAAATTTAGTCCAAACGCATTTGACAAGGATTCCTACACATAGTGATGAATGTTGACATTTAAATGTGCATGTACATATGTATAGTGATTTAAGATTTGAACTTAGTGTGTATGATGAGTTGTATAGATGATACAATATCAAAGATTCCATTAGAAATTGAGTTACGATGATATGGAAGAATTTTGAAGCAATAGTTAAAGAAAGGATATCAAGGTGGATAAATCAAAATCCCTATGAAGAGGGAAATGAAATAAGATCATAGAGTTAGATTAATAACCCTATAGTGATTGTTCTTTTATCTTTCTTTGAAGTTTTCTTCTTACTTTCTCTTTTCTTCTCGGCTAAGGAATCTTGAGATTTCACTTTTTTTCTTTTTCCACCTCTCGATTTAAAAATAAGTTACATGCTGAGTGATTTAAGAAAATAGAGAATGCAATAGTTTCATGTGGAAAGTTCTTTGACTGGTTTAGCTTTAATGAAGCACCAACAATAAAGAAAGATTTTGAGGGGTATTTTGACTAATTGAAACTGAAGAATCTAAGTACCTTTGAAGATAGAATGTTTGGTCCCTCTCTAGGAAAAGAGTTTTACTCTAGCAGTGCAGTGTATGCAATTGAATAGGTTAATCAAGAGGAATATACAGAAAATGGGCTAAATGGTTTCTTAAGTGGTAGAGAATTTCATATTAGTGCCAAAGACTTAAGAGAATTTTTAAAAACAAAGTTTGAAGTAGGAGAATTTCAAATGTTAGAAAAGTGTGATCCTAGTCACATTTGGGAAATTGTGACTAAAAGAAAAGAAAATTTTCCATCTAGAAGCTATGCCAGTGATATAAAAAATGCATAGCTCAAAATCCTACACTGTTTTATTACAACCACACTGCATGGCAAGAGTAATAGCTTTAGCTACGTTAGTGCTCAAGACTTATGGTTGATGGAATCTATGTTTAATGATATCTCACTAAATGTAGGTAGATATATGATTGAGAGAATCAGGGGAACACTGTTGGTAGACAAGGCTAACTTCCCATATGACAATATTATTTCAACTTTTGTCAAAAAAAAGGGGATTTATAGTATAAGGTTTCAAGTTGACTTAACAAAAAAAAAAGGATTTGGGAATTTTTTTGAGGAGTGTTTTAAAGATGGGGTACAAGCTAGAAAGAAATTAGTGCATCAAATCCATAAGAGGCACACCACTTCCTCTTGCCACTGAAACTCCATCCACCCCTCACTCAGAAGTTAGCCAAACTCCACTTCAAAGTGAAATGATATTCAATCTTCTCATAAGGATAGATGAAAAATCAACAAAACAGGCTGAGAAAATAAGCAAAATTGAAGAAAGGCTACAACATCATCTACTACTTCAAGGAAAAAGAACTACAAACCTTGTTTAAGAAAAGCAATCAACAACCATAAGTGCCTCTAGTGAGAGAATTACTGTAGAGCAACTTAAGGTCCTTACATTTGACCATGAAGGTAAAACTAGAAAATAAGAACTTGAACTTGAAAATATGAATCAAAAAGGGGATTCTGAAAAAGAAAGAGTTGTGCAAGAAGAGATGGAAAAAGGAAAGGAACCAACAATAGAAATCAATGAACAAGAGGAAAAAGTAGAGGTGGAAAAGGAAGCTAAAAAAGCAAAACTGAATGAATAATAGCCACCAGCAGAAAAAGGGAACAACAATTCTCCCATAGAATCAGAAGAGATAGTGGTATCTCATTTCATCAATGAATTGCTGAAAAAGTCTAAAGCTAATCAATATAGAAAATAGAAAAAATGGAATAAGAGGCTCAATTAGCCTAGAAAATATTAAAAGAGACTGTCACTCAATCAGTCTAGGACAAAGGGAAAACAGTAGCTGTTGGACCAACTTCTCAAAAACCTATTAATAAAGGTAGAAAACAATGGCTACTAAGACCACCACCTTTAGGAGAAGAAAATCAACAAGACTAGCCTTGAGCTCCACTAATCAGCCTTCTAAGTCGGTAAGCCCCCATATTATCTTATCCACCTTTACCTCTTCATCTTCATCCTCTAACTCTTCATCTAGCTCCTCTCGTAAGCCTCTGAAAGTGCATTTTGGCACTGATGAATCTGATTTGGATCCTTTTTGGATGATGACAAAAAAGGCGAGATAAGATTAGAGAGTAGGTGTAAGAAGTAATGTGTTAGACAAAACAAACTCAATTTTTAACTATGTTTTTATGGTGTGATTTATGTTGAACAATGCTTATGTGTGTTTTATGTTGTGTTGAATTTTATGCTTTTATGATGGAATTGTGCTGATTATATACATATATATATAAATATTCTTATGATTGAATGAGTTTACTGTTCATGCTATCATATTGGATAACTTTACTATTCATAGGCCACATATTAGGGGAGCAATCCCTAAAAATTTGCATATAACTTTTTTTTTTCTAATAGTCATTGCACTCTTAATCTAAAAGTGTTTTGTCATCATCCAAAAAAGGGGAGAATGTTGACTTTATATGTTTTTGATGATAACAAAACATTCCTCATTCATCAATGTCTAACTTCACTATTTAAGTGTTCATGATAAAGTTAATCCCCTCAATAAAATTAGTGTTTAAAGGTAAAATCATATAATAGATAGGTTAATTAGTTAAAGTGAGAAAGATGAAAAGGGTTAATGAAGACAAAGCTTTTATAACTAATTAACAAGAAGCCTTAATCTATTAAGGCATGATTGGGTGACAAGTTGAAGCAAAACAGAAAAACCTTAATCAATTAGCACTAGGCTTAACTAATTAAGAAGTTGCTGGACGAAGAAAAACAGAGGTGTGCTAATCAGTTAAGGCATGGGGTTAATCAACTAAAGCACAAGACTTGAAGAACCTCTAAGCACCAAAATTCAAATTTAAAATAAGTTTGACTATCGAAGGGAGCCGAAATGAGGAAATTCAAATTCATAAATTTTATAATTGATTAGAGCTTGTGTTAATTGATTAAGGCTAAAAGAAGTGAAGTTCCAATCAATTAAGGGGAGAGTTAACTAATTAAAGGAAGTCTAATGAAGTAGAGAAGCCTGAAGACAAAGATCTCTTAATTAGTTAGAGTCTCTTGTAATCGATTAAAGTAAAGTACATAGCAATAAGTAGTGCAAGGTAGAAAAGCTGTAATCGATTAGAGCTACCTATAATCAGTTAACCGAACTCTGTTTGCCAATTTGAATTTAAACACTAGACGACAAAATAGTGTCTAAAATGGCATCAAAGTTCTCTCTAATGGCTAAACACTATCCTCAACAAAACATCTGACTCCCAAAGTATAAAAGGAAACTTCAATGGCCAAAAAAGGTTAATTAAAGAGAAAAGAATCATTTTAAGCAAAAAGCCAAATATCCTTCACCACAAACACTTGTTCTTCATTCTTATTCTAGAAAAAGTGTTTAAGCTTGCTCGTAATCTTTCCAAATTTATAAAGACTTCTAATTGTACTTTTTTTTCTTCTGTTTCTTAAGTATTTAGAGTGTGGGAAGCACTTTAAAAGCTCATGGTAAGGGAATAGAGCTTGGGTTAAAAGCTCACCTTGTAAAAGCTTAGTGGAAGCTGTTAATTTCACTAGTATGATGAAGTTAGGTTGAAAATCTTTAATTGGGAGATCAAGGTAGTGGATGTAAGTCAAGGGCAATGAACTACTATAAATACTCTTGCATTGTCCACTTCTTTCTACCTTTCCTTATTTGGTGTCTTTTAATTCTAACAAATTCTAAACCTTCCTTCATCGAACTGATTAAGAGCTCTACAAGCTCTAAAAGGTTGATCATAAAATTTTAAGCACTATTCACCCCCTTCTAGCACTCCAACAGGACCAACAATGGACAATGATTTGTCCTTTTTTCTTCTTTGATTTTCAGCAAAGAATCAATAAAGAAGTTTTCTGAAAACCTCTCTCAAGAGTGGCAACACCCAAGAAAAACGTTGTTAGTTTTTTTTCTTTCTTGCATAAAAAGTAGCTATAATGTGATATATATATATATATATATATATATCTAGGTTTAATTTTGTTATTAGACTTATTAAAATTTGTAAAATAAGTCCTCAATATTATAACAATTATAATATTTAACTAATGTCTAATTAAGCTCTTTTAATTAGGTCCTTAGTAGTTAAAACCTAGAATTTGATTTAAGTCTAACTCAAATCATCGCACTCTCAATTTAATCCAAATTGCAACCTTTATTTGTGACCCATTAAGTTCTTAACATGTTGGCAATAGAATTAAATTATAATTTTATTAATTTTAATTTTAAATTAATTTCATTGACCAAGATTGGCATCTAGCAATGCATCATGGCCACTCAATTGTTAAGAGAGTCAAAGGATTTTTTGACAATCTTTCAATGTATAGCTTATCAGTGTAATTCATTCCCTCATCATATATCCCACAGATGATAAGAGCTTAGTACAATGCCTACTCTTATTGACCTTCATATTTGTTCTTGTAATTAGATCAATAGCTTTATCAAGACTTATGAAACTTATTTCATAATCTCCTAATCACCTTGGCCAAGGATTTGATTAAGCTAATGTCAACCAAGAACTAATGAAATTTTTTTCCTTGAATCACTTGGGGTGATGATTCTTATCTTGACCACTCATTTGCCTTCTTATGCTCATATTATACCTAAAAACATCTTATTTTGGCATCCTTGATTAGGCACCCATAGGGATGAAATCAAAGCATAGTACTCCACATACAAGACAACCTAGTGTCTCAAGTTTAGGGAGTAGTTACTCAACTAAGACATGAGAAGTATTGCATAAACATTTGAGTCAGGTACCAAATGCACTTCTCATGGTGGGTCACGTTCAGTGAACTTGCTCTCCCATGGCAAACACCCACATTCTAGTTGCAAGTATCTCTATACTTCAACCTATGAGAATGGTTGCTTACTTCACAGGTAAGGAATATAGCATGTGTTGATCTTTGAGCATTTTTTATGCCTTGTCTCAATAATACTATGATTAAGAACTTTTAGGAACAATGTTTGATGCATAAGGACCTCATTATTGTATCCCAATACTATTCCTTTACAAGGCATATATAGTTCCATGGGCTTTATCTACAAAAGTACAAAAAGTAATTAAATCACAAACTTATGGATAAAAAACTAACTCATAATTATTATAAATTAATAAAATATCATACATGAATAACTGAAAATGTAATTCCCGTACGACTATAGATTGGCTTGCAAGGCTCATACTAATAGTTTGCTAAGCTTGATAGAAACAAGAGTGGTAGTGCTTCCTTTAATGATGACTCCAAAGGTGTTATCCAAGGAATTGGGACAATTGGTAACACATGTCAAATCCAAATAAAGCATGTTTTATTTGTTAAAGGTTTGAAACATAACTTGCTAAGTATTAGTCAGCTTTATGATAGAGGGTTTAGAGTATGTTTTGATTCCCATGGATGTCAAGTGATTGATATTGATACTAATAAAGTAGCATTTTTTGGCAAAAACATTAAAAACATGTATGTTATTTGTCTTGATGAAATTGAGTGTAGTGAATCTTGTTTTATTACCAACGATGTATGTGATAGCTGTTGTCACGACCCAAATTTCGGGCCATGATCGGCGCATGGGCCCAATGGACATAGTCCACTAAGCCCAAGAAGGCCTATCGAATTATTCTACTCATCATACCATCAAGTATTGTTAAGTCACAAATTGTAACTTTAAACCAAAATAGTAATATACATTGCCAACTCATACTGGCATTACTCATTTAAAATATACATACATTGCCTACAACATGTATCTTAATAATTTACATCAAGTTTGTCTATACATCTCAAAAAGAAGACTCGATTTTCAGCGGAGGGACTCGGATGAATGTACAGCTACTGAATGCCGACACACCTACCAAAAGATGGACACAAGTATACAAGGATACCTCGTCCTAGTTACCGGCTGCCTTGTGATCTGAAAACATGAATTTGAAATGGTGAGTATAAACCCAATGAGTGAACAAGGGAGGGAACAAGCAACAACAAAGGAAAATTTAAAATCATGATGCACTAGTTTCAAAACAATGCAATTTGGTTCATTCCTAATAAAACCCGTTATAGAGCCCTTAAGTGATTAATCATTTGAAAATCATGAACCCATACATAGCGAATCATTTGAAAAATGAAAGCTTCAATATTGCACAAGCAAGTCAAATACAACAACGAATCTTCGCTGCAGCGAGAATGCCTTTCTGCTACAGCGACGTTGGAATTTAGTTATTAACCGAACGAGGGTTTCTCAACTGGCCGAGGGTTTCTCACTAAACCTCCTCATTTTAAACTTAACTCTTTTAATCCTTAATGTTGGAAGTCCATGCTCCCATATGGTAGTAAAGAAGTGAAAGATAGGGCAGCAATTGGACAAGATAAGAGACCAAAACATAAAGTTTTTCGCTACAGCGAGATTCAATCTCGCTGCAGTGAATTTTTTACCCAGAAACAGAATGTTTCTCGCTGTAGCAAAATTGCAACCCAGAAAACAGAAAGTTTTTCGCTGCAGTGAGAATGCATTTCGTTGCAGCGAAAAGCTACAGTGTCATTCTAGCTGTAGCGAAAATGCATCCTCGCTGCAGCGAGTTTTCGGCCAGTGTACCCATCAAAATCCAAGAGTTTCTCGCCGCAGCGAGAATCATTCTCGCTGCAGTGAAATACAAGGCATCAATGCAAAATTTACCTTTCTCCCAAAGGAAAAACCACCCTGCCAAAAGGTCCAAACCAACATGAAAACACATAACAATTTCTCAAG
>NC_030850.1:19322274-19348284 GCF_000208745.1 Theobroma cacao
GAAACTACCCCTAGCTCATATTATTACATCTATACTTAGTTACAAGCCTATAGAAGTTGGGGTATCACATTCTCCCCCACTTAAAGAAATTCGATCCTCGAATTTAAATTCACTATAAGGTAATGTACCTCTAAGTATCAAAGAGATGGGGATACTTTGTTCGCATCTCCTCCTCGGCTTCCCACGTTACCTCCTCACTAGTGTGATTCCGCCACAACACTTTCACTGATGCTACTTCCTTTGAACGAAGCTTTTTAACTTGCCTATCAAGGATAGCTACCGATTGCTCCTCATAGGTTAGATCATCTTGCAACTGAATGGTTTCATACCGTATTACATGTGATGGATCCAGGTTGTACTTCCTAAGCATGGACACATGAAACACGGGATGAATATTCGAAAGGTCTGGCAGTAATGCCAAACGATATGCCACTACTCCAACCCTTTCTAAGATCTCAAAGGCTCCTATATACCGAGGATTTAACTTCCCTTTCTTGCCAAACCTCATTACCCCTTTAGTTGGTGAAACTTTCAAAAATACATGATCTCCTACTTGGAACTCCAAGTCTCTCTGTCGGTTATCAACATATGACTTTTGTCTATTTTGTGTTGTTAACATCCTCTGACGGATCGTGCTTATTTTCTCGGTTGCATCCTGCACCAACTCAGGCCCCAAAAGTTTCCTTTCTCCCACCTCTAGCCATCCAATGGGTGACCTACACCTCCGTCCATATAATGCCTCAAATGTGCCATTTGAATGCTTGATTAGAAACTGTTGTTGTAGGCAAATTCCACTAAGGGTAGATATTGATCCCACCAGACCCCAAGGTCTATCACACCAACCCTCAACATATCCTCCAATGTTTGTATGGTCCGTTCAGACTGTCCATCAGTCTGAAGGTGGAAAGTTGTGCTGAAATCTAACTTAATGCCCAATGCTTCTTGCAACTTTCCCCAAAACCTACTAGTGAACTGAGCTCCTCTGTCAAATACTATAGAAATGGGGATACCATGTAGTCGTACTATCTCATCCACATAAACTAGAGCGTATTGGGCAGCCCCGTAAGTAGTCTTAACAAAAAAAATGAGCTAACTTTGTTAATCGGTCTACTACTATCCAAATTGAATCATATCCCCCACTGGTTTGAGGCAAACCCGTTACAAAGTCCATAGCAATATGCTCCCACTTCCATTCGGGTACTGGTAATGGCTGTAGTAGCCTTGGAGGCTTTTGATGCTCAGCCTTAACTTGCTGATAAACTAGGCACTTGGAGATAAACTCAGCTACATCTCTCTTGAGTCCTTCCCACCAATACACCTCCTTCAAATCTTGATACATCTTTGTGGACCCTGGATGTACCACATAAGCTGCCGTGTGAGCTTCCTCCAATATTTCTCTCCTCAACCCATCACCATCAGGCACATAAAGTCTGGTTTCATACCTCAACACTCCATCTGTGCCTTTGGTAAACATTTTTCCTTTCCTTCCCTGAGGATCCTCTAAGGCCTTAGCCACAAACTCATCTTTACTTTGTGCTTATTTGATCTTGTCCACTAAAATAGGCCGTACTCTAAAATGTGCTGGCAATGCATTTGTCTCCGCAACTTCTAAATGCATACCTATGTCTCCCAAACTATGGATCTCCCTAACCAAAGATCTTCTTTCTGTAGAAATATGTGCCAAACTTTCCATTGATTTTCGACTCAAAGCATCTGCCACTACATTGGCCTTACCGAGATGGTAAAGAATAGGACAATCATAATCCTTTAGCAACACCATCCATCTACGTTGCCGTAAGTTAAAATCCCTCTGCTGAAATATATACTTCAAACTTTTACGGTCCATATATATCTCACAAGTCTCACCATACAAATAATGTCTCCAAATTTTCAAGGCAAACACGATTGCTGCCATTTCCAAATGGTGTATAGGGTAATTTTTCTTATGCCTTTTAAGTTGCTTGGATGCATACGCAATCACCTTCCCATGCTGCATTAATACACACCCTAAACTAACCCGCGATGCATCACAAAATACCGTATAACCCCCCATGCCTTGAGGTAGGCTTAACACTGGAGCTGTGGTGAGACATGCCTTAAGCTTCTCAAAGCTATCCTCACAAGCATCAGACCATTCAAACTTTGTATCCTTACATGTCAGCTTAGTCAGAGGGGGTGACTATTTTGGAGAAGTCCTTCACAAAGCGACGATAGTAGCCAACCAAACCCACAAAGCTTCTAATCTCCGTAACTGATGTTGGCCTTGGCCATTTTTCCACAACTTCAATTTTCTTCGAATCAACTTGTATCCCATTCTTAGATACAACATGCCCCAAAAATTCAACACTTTTGAGCCAAAACTCACACTTGGAGAACTTAGCATACAATCGATGTTCTCTCAAAATTTGAAGCACTATCTTAAGATGCTACTCATGCTCCTCTCGGCTCTTCGAATATATCAAGATGTCATCAATAAACACCACCATGAACTTATCCAAATAAGGCTTGAACACTAGGTTCATCAAATCCATAAAGGCTGCAGGAGCATTTGTGAGCCCAAATGACATCACCAAGAACTCATAGTGCCCATATCTTGTTCGAAATGCAGTCTTTGGTACATCTTCATTTCGGATCCTCAATTGATGGTACCCAGATCGCAAATCTATCTTAGAGAAACATTATGCTCCTTGTAGTTGATCAAATAAGTCATCTATTCTGGGGAGAGGATACTTATTCTTCACCGTCACTTTATTGAGCTATTGATAATCAATGCACAGCCTAAGTGACCCATCTTTCTTCTTTACAAATAACACCGGTGCTCCCCATGGGGATACACTAGGACGGATGAAGCCTTTTTCTAACAAATCCTCTAATTGATCCTTAAGCTCTTTAAGCTCTGCCGATGCCATTCTATATGGGGGTATGGATATAGGTCTAGTGTCGGGAATCAAATCTATGCAAAACTCAATCTCCCGTTTAGGAGGCAAACCTGGTAGCTCTTCAGGAAATATATCCATGAACTCCTTCACCACCGACACTTGAGTTACATCTCCAACCTTTGCCTGAGTATCCTTTACCACCACCAAGTAACCTATACAGCCTTGTCGTAATAATCTTCTGGCAGAAATGACCGATATCAAATTGGTTGGAGCATTACTCCTATCCCCCTAAATACTAAATGATGGTTCATCAGGGAAATCAAATCTAACCAATTTATGATAGCAGTCCACACTAGCATGGCAAGGTGATAACCAATCCATCCCCAAGATCACATCAAAGTCTAAGGTGTCTAACACCACCAAATTCACCAAAGTGTCCTTGTCCTTGACTCGTACTACACAAGACTCATATTCCCATTCGGCCACAAATATCTCCTTTAAAGGAGTAGACACCACTAATTGTTCCTCTCTCCTAACACGATCTCTACCCAACCGAGATGTAAAACATGGAGAGATAAAAGAATGGGTAGTATCAGGATCAAATAGTACCCGAGCATTCATATTACAAACGGAGAGAATACCTGAGACCACGGCATTGGAAGTTTGAGCCTCTTGCTGTGTTAAAGCAAACACCCTCGCTTGGCCTCTACCAACATAACTCTGATGTCCGAATCCAGATGGCTTGCCCTAAGAGGAAGTACCAGCACCTCTACCTCTCATCCACTAGCCTCTCGTCCAGATGAGGCAGCAACTAAATGAGTAGAAGAAGTTGGCTGGGTGGAACCACGAGTAGAATCTTGTGATTACTGAGCCCTCGGACAATCCCTCCTAATATGCCTAGGTTGACCGCACCCGAAACAAGTTCTTGTGGTAAGGAAGCATCGTCCACTATGTCGTCTCCCACAAGTATCACAATAGCGGGTGACTTGACTACTCTGTCTAGAATCTTGTTGCCTCCTAGAGCTAAAGGTTCTCTATCCCATCCTAATATTAGCACCAGGCGCGTCACTCCCCTGCTGAGGTAATCGTGAGTCCTTCTGTGGACCCTGACGGCTAGAAGACGAACCACCACTGTTGAAATCTCTACGGCCCTGATAACTCTCTGTCTTGGCTCTCTTTGCTCTATCCCTCGCAGCCCTACTCTCACCAGTCCTCATCTTAATGCGCTGAGCATAATCTACTGCTACGGAATAGGTAGTGAAATCTCGAGATGCCACAGCCCTAAATAGTGGCTCTACTAACCCATCCACAAACCTCTGAATTTTCATCTCCTCAGTAGAAACGAGGTAGGGAGCATACCGAGACAATTATGTGAACTTGATGTCATACTCCGACATCGTCATGCTCGAAGTTTGTACCAAAGTCTCAAACTCTCTGGCTCTGGCATTATGTACACTGAGTGGTAGGAACCGATCCAAGAAGGCTGCACTATACTCACTCCAAGTCAATGGCGCTGCATCCGTCGGTCTGCCTCTACACAAGGAGCTATACCATTCCTACGCCACATCCTATAATCGCAAAGCAGCTAACTCAACTGACCGAACACTAGAGCATCCCAAGGCTTTACATATTTTCTCCATCTTATCCAAGAAAACTTGGGGTTTCTCTGATGCATCAGACCCTAAAAATGATGGAGGCTTAAGCTTTAGGAAATCGGGAAGAGAAATCTCTAAGTGACCCTTGTCAACCTCACGATATTGGCGATCGGCCTGTCTTTGGGAGCTAGGAGATTCTTATATTGTAGGTCTCCCCTCTACTACCCTCTGTATATCCTCCATACGGGTTGCCATCATCTCTACAACCCGGTTGACTCCCTATAAGCCTGCCACTACATCCTCGATAGTAATACCCCTAGCTAGGTGTCTATCTACATCACCTGAGGACTATCCCTCCTCTCACCTACTCACAAGCGTATCCGCCCTCACTAGCCTAGTGGCCCTGCCACGTCTACCTCGGCCTCTCCAGGTGGATGCCCGTGGCCTATCTGCCATATCAATAGGAGCATCTTGCTCCCCTATCTGTCTTGAGGAGGCTCGTGTCTTAGGCGGCATTCTTACCTAGACAAGAGCAAACACCTATTATTAAACACATATTATAATCATACTTAAGGCAAAAGGTAGTTTCTAAGATAAGGAATCTATGCGGTCATTTGGTTGTAAAATGTGTCGCGGTTCACACTTTACAACTAAAGTTCCCATATAAAGACCCGACTCTCCACTAGACCAACAAAAGGAAATTCTAGGACCTAGACAAACCTAGTGCTTTGATACCAACTTTGTCATGACCCAAATTCTGGGCCATGACCGACGTATGGGCCCAATGGACATAGTCCACTAAGCCCAAGCAAGCCTATCGAATTATTCTACTCATCATACCATCAAGTATTGTTAAGTCACAAATTGTAACTTTAAACCAAAATAGTAATATACATTGCCAACTTGTACTGGCATTACTCATTTAAAATATACATACATTGCCTACAACATGTATCTTAATAATTTACATCAAGTTTGTCTATACATCTCAAAAAGAAGACTCGATTTCCAGCGAAGGGACTCGGATGAATGTACAGCTACTGAATGCCGAGACACCTACCAAAAGATGGACACAGGTCTACAAGGATACCTCGTCCTAGTTACCGGCTGCCTCGTGATCTGAAAACATGAATTTGAAATGGTGAGTATAAACCCAGTGAGTGAACAAGGAAGGGAACAAGCAACAACAAAGGAAAATTTAAAATCATGATGCACTAGTTTCAAAACAATGCAATTTGGTTCATTCCTAATAAAACCCCTTATCGAGCCCTTAAGTGATTAATCATTTGAAAATCATGAACCCATACATAGCGAATCATTTGGAGAATGAAAGCTTCAATATTGCACAAGCAAGTCAAATACAACAACGAATCTTCGCTGCAGCGAGAATGCCTTTCCGCTGCAGCGACGTTGGAATTTAGTTATTAACCGAACGAGGGTTTCTCAACTGGCCGAGGGTTTCTCACTAAACCTCATCATTTTAAACTTAACTCTTTTAATCCTTAATGTTGGAAGTCCATGCTCCCATATGGTAGCAAATAAGTGAAAGATAGGGTAGCAATTAGACAAGATAAGATACCAAAACAGAAATTTTTCTGCTGCAGCGAGATTCAATCTCGCTACAGCGAAATTTCTACCCAGAAACAAAATGTTTCTCACTGCAGCGAGATTCAATCTCGCTACAGCGAAATTGCAACCCAGAAAACAGAAAGTTTCTCGCTACAGCGAGAATGCATTTCGCTGCAGCGAGAAGCTACAGTGTCATTCTCGCTGCAACGAAAATGCATCCTCACTACAGCGAGTTTTCAGCCAGCCTACCCTTTCAAAACCTGAGAGTTTCTCACTACAACGAGAATGATTCTCGCTGCAGCGAAATACAGGGCATCAATGCAAAATTTACCTTTCTCCCAAAGGAAAAACCACCCTGCCAAAAGGTCCAAACCAACATGAAAACACATAACAATTTCTCAAGGTTTAACATGTCAAGTTTCACATGCATTACAACCATAACCCATTATCCATCAATTTCCTATAACACACATATTTACATATATATATATACATATATACCCATCATCATCATCACACCATCCCATCATCATCATCACCAGCTCATGCGCACTCCCTACTCGCACATGGTTGGGTCATCACCGGGTTATGCGCACTCCCTACTCACACATAACCGGGTCATCCTCGGCTTATGCGCACTCCCTACTTGCACATAGCCGAGTCAATATAATTACACAACATTATACTCAAGCAAATATGTATATCAACATAATGCAGCCACATAGAAATCCATAATAATCACATTTCATAACATAAACCTTTTCTCAAAAGCTTGTTCCCAAGGCATTCATTTTCATGAAAAATTGTATAAAATCATTCAAACACTTTGTCAAATCCATCATATTCCCAAAATCAGTTTTGAAGGTAGTCCACTCACCAATTGATTGTAGAACTTTTAATTGACTCAAATTCCCCTAATGATCCAATTGGAATGATGGTGCTTCCTTAAAAACCTAGGATCACATTAACATAAACAATAGATTAATTTACACACTATGAACTCTAAAAGCTATCTCTTAGCTAGTTTTCAATTGCCACTTTAAATGGCTATCTATGTTCACTATCTTAATCACTAAAAAGTAATGAACATACTAAACAATAAAACAGCTCATAAATCACAATTACTAGCCATTTTCTGCAGCTAAAAATCAAACTTGGTGCATCACTCACCCTAGGGTTCCTTTGTAGTTGGATTCTCTTCCAATAGCTTCCAAATCAATGGAGTGATTCCCTCTTTCTCTCTCTAAAATGCCCAACTAGTGAGAGAAAGTATGAAAACAAGATATTTCAAGGTTTTTGAAGTGAGAAGATGAAATAGCACAAGGGTTTATGGAAGGGTGCACCAAAAGCATGAAAATTGGAGCTAGAGAGAGAAAGTTGTGGAAGTTTGAAAATCAAGCTTCCATGGAGTTTGAAGAAACGTGAGAGAGGAGAAGAGAAGAAGAAGACCAGCTGCTGAAAAATTCAAGAAGCTGCTGGAAATTCAAGGTATTTATAGGCAATCTTATCTTTTCCTTTAAAATTACGAAAATGCCTCTCCACCAATTAACTTACTCTCCTCCAATCTTTTATGCAATCTTTTTGCTCTTTTAACACAGGGACAATATCCATAATGGTCTAAACATGCTCGGGTTCATAAAAACATAAAATTTTAACCCAAGGTGAAAAATGACCATTTTACCCCTGCTATGAAAATTGTTGAAACTTCTAGTTTTCTTCGTGTTTTCATCAACACACATCATTTATGTAGTTTTATACCCATTTAAGCCTTAAAATATCATAAAATTTTCTTTTGGGAGCTTATTAGAGAAAATAACGAAACTACTGCTAGCTCATATTATTACATCTATACTTAGTTACAAGCCTATAGAAGTTGGGGTATCACAAGCTGGTTATGGAATAGAAGACTAAGACATGCTAGTATGCACACTATATCAAAACTCTTGAGAAAAGACCTAGTCATTAGGCTTCCAAAGATATCATTTGAAAATGACAAAGTATGTGATGCATGTCAATTTGGGAAAAAAGTTAGAAGTTTATTTAAATTTAAGAAAATCATATCAACTTTTAGGCCACTTGAACTATTACATGTTGCTTGTTTGGACAAATCACTACTACTAGTCTTGGAGGCAAGTCATATGGCCTTGTTATTGTAGATGAGTACTCTAGATACATATGGGTATATTTTCTTGCTCACAAAGATGATGCATTACCAACTTTTGTTAAACATTGTAAAAGAGTTCAAAATGAAAAGGTTTTACCCTTATTAGTGTTAGAAGTGACCATGGTGGTGAATTTGAAAATGATAATTTTAAAATATTTTATAATGAAAATGGTTTTGACCACAACTTTTCTGCTCCTAGAACTTCACAACAAAATGCAATTGTTGAAGGAAAAATAGGACTTTAAAAGAAATGGTAAAAGCAATGATTTGTGAAAATAATTTGCCCAAATATTTTTGGGCTGAAGTTGTGAACACTGCAGCTTATATTTTAAATAGAGTTTCCATTAGAGCTATGGTTTCTAAACCCCTTATGAGCTTTTCAAAGGAAGAAAACCAAATATTTCTCACTTAAGGAGTTTTGGATGCAAATGTTTTGTTTTAAATAATGGAAAACTCACCATGGGAAAGTTTGATGCTAGAGTGATAAGGCTATTTCCTCAGGTTATGCATTGAACTCTAAAGTAAATAGAGTGTTTAACTAAAGAACTTTAGTTATAAAAGAGTCAATTCATATTGTATTTGATGAGACTTATGCTACACAAAGAAAGATAGTTTTTTATGATGATGATGCATATGACATTAAGAAGAAAATGAAGAAGATGAGCTTGGACAACAAAGAAAAGGATGGAAAGAGCTTAAAGGAGAAAAATGAGGAACAATCACCACTTAGGGACTTGCAAAGAACTAAGAATAGCACAACGATCTTTCTAGAAGCTGGAGATTTGTAAGAAATCATCCTCAAAAGCAAATCATTGGTGATCCCTCGAAAAGTATTAAAACTAGAAGAGGATTAAGAGAAGCTTATGAATAACTTGCATTCATATCACAAGTGAAACCAAAGAACCTTGAGGAAGTTGAAAAGGAAGAAAGTTGGATGATTGCCATGTCAGAGGATCTTAGCCAATTTGAAAGGAACAAGGATTGGACCTGTAAAACCCGACCCTATAAACACATGTCATGACATACATGCATTGAGTAGCATGTTATTACGCTAGGAAAGCCCTTAAGAATAGACGAAACCCGATATTGTACCTAACGGTACACTTGAGTTGATTTAACTTCGAACTAGTTCAAATTGGAATTGTAAGATAAAATTTAATATTTTACAGTCCAGGAATAACTAAATATGATTGTTCGGAGTTCGAGGGTTCATTTAGGGAAAAATTGAAAATTTTGATGTTTAGGGGTAAAATCGTCATTTTGCCACCTAAGATAATAATTTGATCATGGAATGAAATTTTTGACCAAGATTAACTATTTGGAGTATAATTTAATGATAGGAAGTGAAAATTTTCAATTTTGGCAATTTTCGAAACATATGGCAAAACAATAATTTTGTCACCTTGGGGTAAAACAGTAATTTTCACCACCCAAAACTTATCAAAATCATAGGATTTATTTATTTTTGGTATGAATAACTATGGTATTTTAAGTGGTGAAAAAATTGAAGTTTAAAGGACGAAATTTTAAAAACAGGCCAATGGAAAAGTGATACATGGCACTTTGTAATGATTTAATATTATTTTAAAGGAAAGTCAGCCCATTTACACCCCACATCAGGTGATGGTCAACCATAAGGAGAGAAAAAGAGAGAAAATAGAGAGGAAAGGAAGAAACGAGAAAAACCAAAGGAAAACTAGAAAATTCAAAGGGAAATTTGCATTTTTCGTCCGTTTACGCGTCTAACGGTAAGATTTTTCGACTTTAACTTGATTTCTACCTTTCCTATGCCTTTTTTTTCATTTAGCATGCTTGAGGAGAGAGATCAAAAAGTGATACCAAGGGCTGGCCGAATTTCAAGGAGAAGGATTTTGAAATTTTTATGTTTTGATTCTTAGTTAAATTGGTAGTTTTAGTTAGTTAAATGTGTATAGAAATCAAATAGGGCAAGAAAGCATAAAATTCTCACAATACCCACCCTTGGCCGAATATTCAGTGATGTACAATGATGATGAACTGATTTTTATTCTAAGAGAAATGAAGAGAAAATGATGAAAAATCGTTAAATGTGATAGAAAAACAAAGTGGAAAATTAACCGAGTTAATATCCCATTTTTTACCGAATTTTCCAAGGAGGAAAGTGAGCTAATTTTGGTGATTTTAGAGGGTTGTTGGCTGATATTTAATGGTTAGAAATGTTGGAGAGAAAATGGGACAATTTAGAGCTAAAATGGAGTGCGTTAGCAATTTATCGGGTAAAGTGCCAAAAATAGGTTAATACTTCGTTTAAGCTGTTTTAGGCTATTGCATTACATACCATGCATTAGTGTAGGATTTAAGTCAATTATATAGTGATTTAGCATCAATGTGGTGAATTGTGTAATTTTTGCAATGTGTCTAGGAGGAGAGCCTTCCGGTAAAGGCAAGGAAGTCGTACCCGATGAACAGTAATCGGGGCACCTAGAAAGCATTTAATTTGTACAAACTGTGAGTAAACCTATTATTATTGTAAATTATCTAGAGTTTATTTTTAAATGCTCTTTATGTATTTTATGAAACGAAAATGAGATCAAAATGGGACTTTTGATGTTTTAGAAATAAATGTGACAAATAAATATATTGTGTTGATTATCTGAAATAAGAAACTTTTGATCATGAAATTGAGTAATAGGAGGCTGCCAATTGTCTTGAAAAATATATTTTCCTATGAGTGGCTTATGATATATGAGTATATGTGGCTATATTTTATAATTGCATTGGGAATTTATGTAAGCTGTCTTTTACTATGCAGGCTGGGTAAATAAATAAAAGCCACGTTATACTATCGAAATTTTATTAAAATTGGTGGGTTTAGTCACTGCAGTGATGGGTTTCCGTGGACTGCCTATTAAAATTGGGGTAGTGTTAGAGCTCACTTCACGTCGAACCCCCACGTGAATGTGTAACTCGGCCAACGCCAAGGAACGGCTTGTTTTCAAAACTAACATGTGTTTAACATGTAAATATCTTAACAACCTTGGCGGACTCGGTTAGATGCCTCAGCCAAGGTATCCCCGAGGACTAGTTTTTGGCTTGAGCCTTGTTTCTAATAAAAGTCATAAGCCTTAACAACTGTTTTGGTAAATTACAAATATTTTATGGTTTAAGAAATAAATTGAAAACCTTATGAAATGGTTTGTGATTTATTGTTTAAACTTGCCTCCATTTTACTCGCCTTTAGATATTTATAATAATGTCTGTTTACTCATTGGGATTGCAAAATCTCACCCACCTCTTTTCCAAATATTTCAGGCCTGTGGTAGCTTATAGATACCTAATTTTGTCGAGGATTCCAGTTGACCCCTCTATCTCACAGACAGTAGATTACTATCACCAACACTTGGTGTATTTATGGACTACTTGTCATTGTAATTATTATTGTACATTATAACTTTGTAAATTATTGTATGTATGAATTTATTTTACTTCCACGTTACAAAAGATTACTTACACGTGTTTCTATAAATATTATTTTATATAAAAATATTATATTTTAATCAATATTTTGAATAGTAATATTCATCTATAAATCCTTTTAAAAAAATAAAATAAAATAAAATATTTTTTGTCTTTTGATTTACTTGTGTCGGAAACGATTGGTAATTGTTTAAAACGGAATGTTTAACAACGATTGCTCACAAGAAAGGCAAGAAGCTGATACGTAAGCCTTGCGGGGTTCCGATTGCATTCCAAGTAATGAGTGTCAATCGGGACGTCGCGGCGGTTGTCATGAGCCCGAGGGAGGTTCCGGGTCATGACAGGACCTTAGTTCCAAGGCCAACCAACCATCCAACTGTTGGTACAAAATGGGTATTTAAAAACAAGATGGATGAATTAGGAAATATGGTAAAGAACAAAGCAAGGTTAGTTGCTCAAGGCTACTATCAAGAAAAAGGCATTGATTATGATGAAACCTTTGCTCCAATAGATAGGTTAAAAGTAATTAGACTTTTAATTACTTATGCATGCTTTATGAATTTTAAATTATTTCAAATGGATGTGAAGAGTACATTCCTTAATGGTTTTATACAAGAAGAAGTATATGTTGAACAACCCCCTAATTTTGAGGTCTTTGATAAAATTGATCATTTGTATAAATTGCGTAATTCTTATATGGTTTGAAATAAGCTCCTAAAGCTTGCTATGAAAGACTTTTAAAATTTTTTATTGAAAAAGGATATTTTAGGGGGAATGTAGACAATACACTTTTCATTAAGAAAAATAAATTGGTTTGATTGTAGTTCAAATATAAGTTGATGATATAGTGTTTGGTGTTACTAATGAAAGGTTATGTGAGAATTTTGCTATGTAAATGTAGAGAGAATTTGAAATGAGTATGATGGGACAGTTAAAATTTTTCCTTGGTCTACAAATCAAGCAATGTAAGGGTGGAATATTCATCAACCAAGAGACATATACCAAAGAAATGCTGAAGAAATTTAGTGGGTTGAATATGAAATCAATTGGAACTCTTATGAGTCCTTCCAAAAAGCTTGACAAAGATGATAAAGGAAAAAATGTGGACCAAAAACTCTATAAAGGTATGATTGGCTCACTTATTTATTTAACTGCAAGTAAGCCTGATATTTTATTTAATGTTTGCCTATGTGCAAGATTCCAATCATGTACCAAGGAATCACATTTAATTACAATGAAGAGGATTTTTAGATATCTCTTAGATACTCAAGGTTTAGGCTTATGGTATCACAAAGGTTCATCTTTTAATCTTCTTGGCTATTCTAATGCTGATTTTGCTAGTAGCAAAACTAATTGGAAAAGTACTAGTGGTACTTGTCAATTCCTTGGAAACATGCTTCTGTATTGGCCTTAGTCTTGCAAGAAACAAAATTTTGTTGTTCTATCAGCTGCTAAAGCTGAATATATCTCACTAGGTAGTTATTGTGCACAAATACTATAGATTAGGCAACAACTAAATGATTTTGGAATGGTTATGCATAAAATTCCTATATACTTGTGACAACATGAATGCTATAAATGTCTCCAAAAATCATGTTCAACATTCAAGAACTAAGCACATAGAAATTAGACACCATTTTATTAGAGATCATGTGCTTAAGGGAGATATTAAAATAGATTTTATGGACACCTTGCATCAATTGGTTGATATTTTCACAAAACCATTGAATGAAGATTAATTTGGTAGAATTAGAAGAGAATTAGGGATGCTAGATGTTAATGAAGTTTGACTAAGTTAAATTGAACATGTTTTTAATGATATATAGCATGATGATTGTATTTATTTCTTGGTGTAATTGATTAGAAAATGTTTTGATTAGTTAAAAGGACCTTAGAAAGAAGATAAGACTCACATTAATTAGTTAAGGACCTCTTTAATTAATTAAAACAATTTTGACTTAAGGTAGTTACCCTAAGTCAATAAGGTATTTATCAATTAAAAGCTCTCATAACCAATTAATGCATGTCTGGTAGTTAAAAGTATTCCAAGTCAGAAATACAGTAATCGGTTAATACATACTTTAATTGAGTAGAGCACCCTAGTTAATAGGAAAATTTCAACCAAAAAAAATGAGCGAGAAGTAAGGAAACCTCCCACTTAAAACGTGGGGTAACCAATTATTAACCCTCCACTGAAAAACTCTTCAGTTACTTAGAAAACCCATCCCCAGAAAAACAAAATCCCCAAAGTTTTAATATTTCCTCAACTCTCTGAAACCTGACAAACCCTAAATTCAATCCATCAAAAAAATCATGGCTAGAACTTCTTTTACACACTACGTTTCTGACAAAAGAAAAGAGAAAAGAATGGTTGATGATTCCCTTCCTCTTTCATCGAAGAAAAAGAGAAAAATCACTCAAGGTTCTCCAGTCGAGAAAAAGGGGGAAAGTTAGAAAAAAAAGTTAGGGAAAATAAAAAATGATTGTTACAGCAGAAGCTTCCATCGAAAAAGGTAACACCTCAACCTCTCAGTTTAAAAGCAAACTACAAGCTAATAGGTTTAAAAAGATTGAAAATGAAACTATCTCATGTGGAAAATCTTTTAGTTGGTCAAGTTTTGATGAAGTGCCTGCTGTTAAGAGTGATTTGAGGAAATACTTTGATGAACTAAAACTAAAAGATTTGAGTACCTTTGGAGATAAGGCACATAGTCCCACACTAGTTAAGGAATTCTATTCTAATATTGTCTTGAATAAGAATGAATTGGTCAATCAAAAGGAGTTTATAAAAGATGGTCTGAATGTTTTTCTATGCGGAAGAGAATTTCAAATCACTACTAACGATTTAGGAAAGTTTTTGAAAACAAAGTTTGAGATTGGTGAATTTAAGGTTCTAGAAAAATATGATCCTAGCCCTATTTGGGAGATTGTGATTGGTAGAAAGGAGAAATTCCCATCTAGGAGTTATGCTAGTGACATAAAATATGCTTAGCTAAGAATATTTCATTACTTCATTGCTTCCATACTTCATGGAATAAGTAGCAATTTTAGTTATGTGAGTGCTCAAGATCTCTAGCTGATGGAGTCAACTTTTAATGAGATCCCACTAAATGTAGCCAGGTTTACGATTAAACGAATCAGAGGGACATATCTGGGAGACAAAGCAAATCTACCATATTGCAACATCATCTTATCCCTTGTCAAGAAAAAGGGAATTTGGAGTATCAAGTTTCAAGTAGATTTAATGAAAAGCAAAGATCAAGGAATCTTCTTAATTAGTCCATTGAAAATGGGATACAAGCTGGAAAGGAAAAAATGTATTAAGTCCATAAAAAGCACACTAGTTCCTTTAGACATAGAAACACCCTTTACACCTCACTCAAGAGTTAGTCAAGCTCTCTTTCAAAGTGAAATGGTGTTCAATTTCTTAATGAGAATTGATGGAGAGTTGACTGAACAAGCTGAGAAGATGGTGAAAATTGAGGAAAGACTACAACACCTTGAAGACTTTATTCTCAAAGAAAAGGCAACTAAACCACTTGCTCTAGAAAACCAAGTTACAGCTACAAATGTGTCACGTGAAAGAACTACCACAAAGCGGTTTGATTTACATGCATCTGATTATGAAGATGAGATTGTGAAAGAAAGAGCTAAGAATGAAAACTAAGAGCAAAATGTTGAAGTAACTCTCAAAGAAAAACCAGCTGAAGGAATTGAGAAAGAAAAGAAAAGTGAAAAAATGGGAAAAGAGAATGATCCAGAAATAGAAATGGAAAAAGAAACGAAGGTGAGGCAGAAAACTTGAATGAATGGAACTTAGCTACTACAAGAGCATATGAGAATCCTCTTGAAGAATCTAAAGGTATCTTGCTTTCAGATTTTATTATTGAAATCCTCAGGGAAGCTGCAACTGATCAAGCTAAACAAAAAAAGAAAATGGAAAAGAAAGCTCAATTAGCACAAAAAGAAAAAGAGACAACTACCACCCAGCAAGGTCAAGATAAAGGGAATGTAGTAGTCACTGGATCAATATCTAAGAAAACTTATAGAAAAGGAAGAAAAACAATGGCCATAAAGACCAAAGCCTTCAAAAGAAGGAAATCTACCAAGATAGTTGAGTCCACTACCAAGCCAACTCTTAAATCTACATCCCTTGAACTTATATCTTTTGAATCCTCTAACTCATCCAAACCTGAATCCCTTTATTTCCTCCATGTTGCCCCTCTAGATGTTCACCTAGGAGCTAATGAATCATCAATGAATAAGTCTTCATCACTTTGATTTGTTGAACTACAGACTTAAGCCCCTCTTTTGATTAATGACAAAAAAGGGAGAAAATAGAAGGATAGAAGGATAGGGTGAACAATGTTTATGTTATGTGATGTGAACAATATTTATGTGTTTGTGTTTTGTGCTGTGTTTTTATGCTGAACTGCTTGTTATGTGTATGCTGGATGATTGAATATATATATATATACATATCTATATATATATATATATATATTTATATATTCTCATGTTGAAAGCTTATATCTATACATAGATTTACTTTAGAGGGAGAAATCTGTAAATCTGCATATAAAAGTGTATTGTTTTAAAGACATTGCACTCTTATTTTAGGAGTATTTTGTCATTATCAAAAAAAAAGGAGAGAATGTTGACTCCATATATTTTTTATGATAACAAAACATTCTTTATTCATTAATGTCTAACTTCACTATTTAAGTGTGCATAATATAGTTAATTCCCCTAACAAATTTGTTAATTAAGGGCAAGTCAAGATGCTTGCTAAATTTGAAGATGAGTTAATCAATTAAAGAAAGAAAGAAGAAAGTGATTAGTAAAGACAAAACATTAATAACTGATTAACAATGAGCCTTAATTAGTGAAGGCGCAATAGGGAGCTAGACAAAAACATGACATAAAATCCTTAATCGGTTAGCACTAGGGTTAATAGATTAAGAAGGTGCTGGAGGCTGAAAACAGAGTCATGCTAATCGGTTAAGGAGTTTGGTTAGTTGGTTAGAGCAGAAGGAGTTTGATTAAAGCTAATTTTAATCAGTTAAGGTTGAAGAAAGTGAAGCCTCATCAAGTTAAAGAAAGAGTTAACCAATTAAAGGAATTCTGCTGTGCAGAGAAAAATAAAGATAGAAAGTTTCTAATCGGTTAGAGATTCCTCAACCAGTTAACACAGTAAATAGAGTTGCCAAACAGTACAAGGTATAAAAGGTGTAATCAGTTAGAGCCTACCCATAACCAAGTAGCGAAACTTTGTCTACCTATTTGAATTTAAACATCAGGGGACAAAATAACGACTAGAATGGCATCAGAGTTGTTTCTAATGGCTAGAATTTGTCATAAACAACAAAATTTGACTCCCCAAGTATAAAAGGAAGAGAAAAAGATTGAAGTACCAAGAGCTATTTTGAGCAAAAAGCTAAAAAACTTTCACCAAAAACACTTGTTTTTCATTCCTATTCTTGAAAAAGTGTTTGAGCGTGATTAGAATCTTTCTAGATCTATAAAGGTAATCAGTTGTACTTCTTTTTCTTTTTTTTTTAAAGAAATTAGAATATTGGAAGCACTCTAAAGTCTATTATAAGGGATTAGAGCTTAGGTTAGAAGCTCACTTTGTAAAAGTTTGGTAGAAGCTGTTATTTCCATTGGTATAGTGAAGTTGGGTTGAAAATCCTTGATTAGGAGATCAAGGTAATGGATTTAGGTCAAGGAGACCAAACCACTATAAACACTTATGCATTGTCCATTTTTCTCTACCCTTCCTTACTTTGTGTCTTTTAACTATAACAAGCTATAAATCTTCTCTTTTAACTATAACAAGCTTTAAATCTTCCTTTCTCTAATTGATTAGGGGCTCTACAAGTTGAAAAGGGCTAACCCTAAAATTTTTAGTGTTATTCACCCCCCTCTAGCACACTAACGGAACCAACATGTCAAATAAACATAATTTTTTAAAAAAATTAAATATTTAAATTTTTATTCTTGAGTTTAAATTATTTTACGGCTTACAAATTTTAATTTACGAATGAATAATAGTGAAGATAAAAAGAATTAAAGTGAAAATTAGTAGTTGAAAAACTTTGACGTAAAGAAGTAAAAATTAATGTAAAAAAATTAAAGGTGCAAAAAAAAATTTCAAAATATTGACGTAAATGTATAAGATTTAATGTAACAAGTCAATTATGTCAAATAAACATAATTTTCATGAAACTTAAATATTTAAATTTTTATTATCGAGTTTAAAGTGTATTAGGGCTTACAAATTTTAATCTATGCATGAATAATAGTAACGATATAAAAAATTATGTTGAAAATTAGTAGTAGAAAAGCCTTTATGTAAAATAGTAAGAATTAACGTAAAAAATTATGAAGGTGGAATAAGCATTGTCAAAAGATTGACATAAATGTTTGAGATTTAATTTAACAAGTCAGTTATGTCAAATAAACATAATTTTTTAAGAAATTAAACATTCTAATTTTTATTGTCAAGTTTAAAGTATTTTATGGTTTACAAGTTTTAATCTATGAATAAATAATAGTAAGGATAAAAATAATTATTGTAAAAGTTAGTAGTTGAAAAACTTTGACGAAAACAGTAAGAATTAACGTAAAAAATTATAAAAGTGAAACAAGTATTGTTAAAATATTGACATAAATATATAAGATTTAATATAACAAGTCATAATAATAATTTTAATTGAATTAAATTAGTTATTTATAATGATAGTATTAAAAATAATAATATTCTTGTATTTTAAAGTAAAAGATAGAATAAAAATACAAATTAAATAACATTTAAAATAAAATCCATTAGTGTATAAATTATCTATATTGTTAATATAATATGAATAAGTTTAGAAATTATTTATGTTATTTACCTATTAACCTATTAAACTGGTTTTTATTATTTTTTAAAAAATTATTTTAATTAACCTTATAGTAAGGTTAACCTTACTGTAGAATTCACCTTGACTAACCAACAACAACAAGTCAATCTGATTAATATGACAAAATTGCCGTTTCGTTAGAAGTTTGGACATCAACAAATCACATTTCGGAACAGCCTATCCATGGTCATGACCACCTTGTATTTAATTCAAAAAAGGCTTTTTTTTTAACATTAACTCTATTTCAAATGAAATATTTATTCTTTTTGTCAATTTTTGACAATCAAATTTAGAATCATCTTCATGTCTCTTTTGTTAATATTTTTAACTTACTTTTTTATGTCTCATATTAATTTTTTATATTGAAATCTATAATCAATAATTTTATAATATTTTTTAAAAATTAAATAAATTGAAATAAATATTTTATTATTTATATCAAAATAAAAAATTAATTAAAAAATCTTTATATCAAATCAAAATTTTAAAAAAAAATACTACCTATAAAATCTATTTTCCTTGAACAGGTCTATTATAAGGTAGGCATTCATTTTTGGCTTAGCAGCATGGCCGCTCTTCCTCCAAACCCGGTGCCGCTGGCCTACCAAGGCGGCACACCAGCAGTACCAGTTTGGCTAAACAAAGGAGATAACGCGTGGCAGATGATATCCGCCACGCTTGTTGGCCTCCAGAGCGTGCCCGGCTTGGTCATCCTCTACGGTAGCGTTGTCAAAAAAAAGTGGGCAGTGAATTCAGCTTTCATGGCCCTTTATGCTTTTGCTGCCGTAGTTATATGCTGGGTCCTTTGGGCGTACAACATGTCCTTTGGGCATAAGCTTTTGCCCTTTTGGGGTAAAGCAGGGCCTGCCTTGGGCCAAAAGTTTCTAGTAAATCAAGCACTACTCCCTGAGACAACACAATTCCATCATGATGGTACGGTGGAGACGGCTATGGTGACACCGTTATATCCTATGGCGTCTATGGTTTGGTTTCAGTGCGTGTTCGCGGCGATCACGGTGATTATACTAGCTGGGTCAGTGCTGGGGAGGATCAATATAAAAGCCTGGATGGCTTTTGTACCGCTTTGGCTCACTTTCTGTTATACTGTCGGTGCGTTTAGCTTGTGGGGTGGAGGTTTCCTGTTTCACTGGGGCGTTATTGACTACTCTGGTGGTTATGTTATTCATCTTTCTTCAGGGATTGCTGGTTTTACTGCCGCCTTTTGGGTTAGTCTCCAATCTCATGAACCTTAATTCTGATCTGACATTGACCACGAAATAGGAAGTCTATTATTGAGTAAGGAATAGTGTTGAACTGGAAGAACATAACTTTCAGTCAACCCTAACGTTTCACTCCAACTTTTTTACTCTTCGAAGTACACTTCATTCCCAAAAAGGTTACATTTGGAATTATAAGGCATTATATTCACTTAAAGGTTTTATAAGAAAAGACAAAAAATTGATGTTCTCCCCTTCGGTGGTTTTGGTTTAAAATGAAAATCTTGATTTTATTATGGTTTCTAGGGAATTAGGCTTCTTTAATTATTTTTTTGTCTATTATGTTTTACTATATTTACCATTACCATTTACATGTGTAAAATTGCACTTAATAACCGTTGAATTCATTTTATTGATGATAATTATTAAAACCATATGTGGATGAAAAGTAATATTAGCGTTCATTAATTCCAACTTGGAATCATTCTGAGGATCTGATAGTGCCTGTGTGATGCAGGTGGGGCCAAGATCCAAAAAGGACAGGGAGAGATTTCCTCCAAACAATGTGCTACTGATGTTGGCAGGGGCAGGATTGCTGTGGATGGGATGGGCAGGTTTCAACGGTGGAGATCCTTACGCTGCCAACGTTGACTCTTCCATGGCCGTTCTAAACACTAACATTTGTGCAGCTACTAGCTTTCTTATTTGGACTTGGCTTGATGTTATTTTCTTCAAGAAACCTTCCGTCATTGGTGCCGTCCAGGGCATGATTACAGGCCTTGTTTGCATCACTCCTGGAGCAGGTATTAACGAGGCTTCAATTTTTTCTCTTGGTGTTGGTGGGTTTACGTGTTATTTAAATGTACTCTTATTAAATTGAATTCTCTCTCTCTCTCTCTCTTCCTTTTCTTTTTTTTTTTCCCCTAAAAAACATATAGGTCTCGTGCAAGGATGGGCTGCGATAGTGATGGGAATTCTATCAGGCAGCGTCCCATGGTTCACCATGATGATCGTACACAAGAGATGGACACTGCTTCAGCAAATTGATGACACACTAGGAGTGTTTCATACTCATGCAGTTGCGGGACTTCTTGGCGGAGTCCTGACCGGTCTCTTTGCTGAACCTCAGCTCTGTGCAATGTTTTTACCCGTTGCAGACTCAAGGGGAGGCGTCTATGGAGGCTCCGGGGGGATGCAGATCCTTAAGCAATTAGCAGGCGGCGCTTTCATAATCGGATGGAACCTTGTCCTCACATCAATTATTTGTGTAGCTATCAACCTAGTAATCCCGTTGCGTATGTCGGAAGAACAGTTATCAATTGGAGATGACGCGGTGCATGGCGAAGAGGCGTACGCTCTATGGGGTGACGGAGAGAAGTACGATTCAACCAAGCATGGGATGTACTCAGATGATACCTTGCACAGTAAGGCTTTCACTGGGGCTACTCAGGTGGTTTGATTAAAATTTACAAGGTCAAACATCAGGCGGATAAATGTGAAAAATTGATGGACAATACAAACATTCAACTTCATATGTAATCAGGCGCTGGTTAAGTTCTTCACCGAAAAGGGCAGAAGCTAGGTTTCATTAGCCTGTGCTTCTACGTGCAAAACACTTTGTACATATCATCCAGTCTTCTACATAACCGTGGTGTTGTTTTTAGCTTTATTTGCCAATAAGATGTTAGATGCAATACATCGAGCATGTTCGACAAAACATGGTCACACTTTTGTTTTAGTAGTTTTTGTTACATAAGCATTGCACTTTGGTCATTTAATATGAGAACGTTATCATTATAATAATAGAAATAATAAATTTGTGAAACAAGATTCCATTAATATTTAATTAGTTAACATTTTAAGTTTAAAAATATGGAATATTTGAAAGAAAAGAAGGATGTATTTTCAAGAAAATCTCTAAAATGAAACCAATTTCACGCCTAAAATAAAGTTTCTTTTATAGAAAGGAATGCACAGTAATCAAATTTTAGTAAGTAACTTTTAATATCATAAAAATTAAAAAGAGAAAACACATAAATTTTTCACATATATATTTTCAACCTCCAATAATTTGTATGTTTAGAAAATGATATAAAAACAATGTAATACAATCAATTTAAACTTTATTAATAAAAGCTGATATCATAAATGTCACAATCCATTTCTGGAGGCCTGTGATCGATACTAGGTCCTACCTGTTTATAATCCGTTAGGTCCTAGTAAGTCTCATTTCTATTAACCATTCATTAACTGTTCATTAATGATTCATACGTGGACTTGTTATCCACCATAACTGTGAAACCCCCAATTTTTATAGGAAGATAGTAGGTTAAATCCTTAGATGAGCTTAACATCTATTATGCATGATTTTGTTTATTGAATATAGCCACCTTGGTTGGTTGTCACTATTGAAGTTAAAATTTTTTCTAAATTTAGAAGGGGTCAAGATATATGATTTTTATAAACAATCTAATGGAAATACAAAATGGCGGTAATGGTTCCTTTGGTATTGATATAACCTGCAATGATTTTTTTATAATTTTTTAACTATGTTTGTTATGATAAATGAGAACTTAAAATCTAATTTCAATTGAACTTTTTTAATTTTGTTCTTGTAACCCAAATTTATATTTTGATTCTTTTGAAATTTTATTTTTTTGATACTTTTTGTTGAATCCAAATGGGGGGTTGTTTGTGATAATTCTATTTTATAAAATTATTTTATTCCAATTTTGTTATTAAATATTAGCTAAGTCCTCAATTTTCAATTATAATTTATTTATTTTTAGTTGTTTTTATAATTTGTTTATTTTTAAGTGAGTTATTTTAATTTTATGTTATTATTTTTAATTTGATTATTATTTATTAGTTTTTATATTTTTTGTAGGAACTAAAAGAAATTGGACTTAATTTTGAAAAGTGAGATGTTGAAAGACCCGAAAGTGTGCTTGCATATGCTTCAGTTTTTTGGCCATAACTTGAGTTACAAAACTCCAAATTATGCGATTCTTAGACCATTGGAAAGTTAAGAGATAGAGCTACAGCTTTCATGAATATCACTTTACCTAGTTCTACATCAAAGATAGAGAAAATCGTGTTAGAAAATAGCTAGATGTACTATGCCGAGAATGAAAATTTGTAAAGATTGACAATTGATTTATGGGCCTCTCGTTACACTTTTAAGCCCAATGAAACCCTAGGTCAACTTAAGGAACTTTAGATTAAGTTTATTAGTATAAATAGGATATGTTTAACAACATTAGGGAGAGAAGTTTTGGGAGATTCAATAAGCTAGGAGTTGAGGCTGAAACTTGGAGATCAATGCAGCAAATATTGTTTTGTTTTCTTCCTTGGCTTTTATTTTTCTTGTTTCTCTCAATGGTTGAATTATATACAATGTTATTTGTTTTTGCAATTATAAGTAGCTAATTTTCTATTTCTAGGATTGTAATTGAACTCACATGTAATCTAAATTTTTAATCTCTTTCTTACTTATCTTCAATGGGAATTGAATTGTTTATTCCAATTTATTCTTAATGCTTTTAATTGCCTGATCATCAATAAATTGAGTTAGGAACCTAAACAAATTTGGGAAAGGGAGTTTAGTGTAAACTAAAATTGGGATAGCATATGATCATATTAATTAATTTGTATATAGGATAGGGATATACCTATAGGCCATATGTAGCCAGATTAGAGCCTGAACTTAATGAGTCTGTTTTAATTTCAATTCACATGGGGATATAGTGTTTTGGTTAAAATAGATATTTTTATAGGATGAGTTGAGAGACCCTTATAAATAATTTAAGACTCTAGGTTAGCAATTCAATCCATTGAAATAAGTTAAGGAAGAGAGGTAAGATTTAGATAAAGTGTGAGGGATATTGTAATTCTAAGCTTGTTTGATTTGATATTTTCTTAAGTTATTATTATTTTGATTTTTTCCTATTAGTTTAAATTTCAGTTAATTAGTTTAGTTGATCAATTAATTTTGAGTGTTTGGATAAGATTAAATTGTTCTAATTTTAATACTTAGTAAAATTTTAAATCAATTCTCTGTGGGATCGATACTCTGCTTGCTAATATACTGTCTATTCGATACGTATACTTGCGTAATGGAATTTTAATTGATAGTTTGTTTATTTATATTAAATATTTTAAGTAAAGAGAGATTAAAAAAGAAAAAAGTAAAAATGAAGACATTTACTTAAATGGTATTAAATGTAAATAAGCTTAATAGGCTTTTTGTCACATCCCATTTTGTGAAGGGATCATGATTGACGTAAGAACCTAGATGGTTATAACTCACTAGGTCCAAGCAAGCTTCCTTACATTCATTCATACTCATTATGATTCATTAACCATCATCATAGTACATAAGGCAATCAATATACCATTACATACATTCATCCATAGCTGATAATACATGGTTATGGAACTTCTCAACAAAAACAGTGTATTTACTCCTATTCATTTTTAACATCAGAGTCAAAACTCAAACATCTTATCATATGATCATTTATCTACACCCTCTGGTGTCCATATAAGCTTTCAAACCAACTTTGCACAAATAAACACAACATTCATAAAGTATATGCCAACCATTAGCTACATCATCATAAACACATTCAAATATCCATAAACATAAAATAAAGATCAACTTGTCAGTAGATCATGACTAAACCCTTTAGGTATCAAGTGCTTGCTAAACACTTACCAAAGAAAGAAGACTAAGAGCTCGCCTTCACGACAACCTGTATAAATTAATCATTAATCTGCAAAACAAAAAGATGGAAATAACGTATGAGTCACAAAACTCTATGGGTGGATACGTGGAAGAGGATAAGCCAAGGGGGAAACTTTTTCGTAACCATGCACTTGTAATCACATTTCATTCATAAAAAAAGAATTTTCAATTTCCATAATGCTGATAAAACATAGCATTTAAATACCTTTCTTATAACATTTAATTGAAAACAAGTTTTTGTAAATCATTGGAAACCATTTGCCTTTGAAAATCCCTTGAAAAACACTTGAAAACCCAATTTTGAAAAGAATCTATTGATAGATTTTGGAATCTATCAATAGATTTTACATAGTATGCTTCCTGTAGTGTTCTGTCCAAAACTATTGATATATCTCCCTCAAGATTCGATAGATCAGTCTTGGAACTCAATTTTCTAAGTGAAATCCTACACATAACCATTATCTAAGTCCTTCTATTACATGGAACTATTCCTTAGTCTAAAGTTCAATTTAACCAAACCTAAAACCATCACAATCTAGTGTGTATCACATCATTAATATTCATTTCATATAACATATACATTCTAGCATGCATCACAACAACAATTCTCATTCAGCATAACATAGACTCATTATCCTTAATGCATAGAACTTTCTTATTGTGACATAAACATTCCATAACTTTGAGTGGTGTCTGCCCTATTCAAGTGAAAAGTGGTTTAACCCCCACTATCTCGGGTTCCAAGCTTGCTTTTTGAGTGGCATTCTATGTCAAGCCCGACTCTACAATATGTTTATTATGCCATTCTTACCTAAGAATGCATGTTTGCTTACTTAGGTACCTCGAAAATCGTTAAAGGACGGTATTGTACCAAATGGTACAATTAAGTTGAATTAAGCCTCGAACTAGTCCAAATAGAGATTTTAAGATGAAATTGAGAATTTTAAAATCCCAGAATGACTTAAAATAGTGATTCAGAGTTCGAGAATAAATTTAGAGTCAAATTGGAATTTTCATGACTCAGGGGTAAAATGGTCATTTTGTCACCCGAGATTAAGATGTAAGTGTTGGATGAAATTTTTGACTAAGATTGATCATTTGGAGTATATTTGAGTTTGAGAAGTGATGAATTTTAATTCTGGCATTTTTTTGAGTATAGGGGTAAAATAGTCATTTTGCCACCCCATGGGCAAAATTGTAATTTACATCACCCAACACTTGTCCAGCATATGAATTTCACCCATTATTATCATGGATAATTGAAGGATTTTATGTGGTGGAGAAAGAAAGCTTAATAGTTAAGAATTTAAAAATGGACCAATGGTAAGGTGACAAGTGTCAAGCTTTATTTCTTTATTATTTTCCTTATAAATTAGCACAAAATCAGCCTATTTCTCTTCATTATGGCCGGCCAAAGTAAGAACAAAGGAAGAAAAGAAAGAACAAGAACCCTAGGGTGAAAATTCAAGAGAAAATTG
>NC_030850.1:19349063-19355583 GCF_000208745.1 Theobroma cacao
GTGAGTAACCTTACTATCATCTTAATTATCTAAAGTGGTTTTTATCCGATTTTGTGATTTTATGGAAAATGAGTTAAATGGTAAATCTTTGTGTTTTGTAATTAAAATGTGATTTAATGAAATGATTTTATAACATTGTCTTGAAATTGAATGATGGTTTGAAAATAGAGTAATTGGAGACTGTTTTCATGTGTTGTAAATTCATGGTTTGAATCGAATGGTTTATGACAATATTTGCATGAATGGCTGAATTAGTATTTGTGTTGAAATATATGAACTGTGTATTTAGCCTTGAGAGGCTAGATTGTGATATAATTCCCATGTCATGCGGTTGAGATTTTATTGAATTGGTGGGTTTAGCTTGCTGTAGTGGGCGGGTTCCGTAGACCATCCTATTAGAGGGGCACGTTAACCCCGTTAAATTCTTACCTCGGTCAGAGAAGCGTGTAGGGTAACTCCCGAGGTACAACTTTAGAGTTCACTTCACGCCAAACCACCACGTGAGGGTGAACTCAACTAACGCTAAGGAATGGCTATGTTTTCAAAATATAAACATGATTTATGCGTACATGACTTTTTAACAGCCTTGGTGGACTCGGTTAGGATAGCCCTAAGCCAAGGTATCCCTGATAACTGAGTATGAGAATGATTTTGGCATGAGCTAAAGTTTTAAGAAATTCATAAGCCATGTTGATTACTCGATTTATATGAATTGATTTTATTTGGTTGAAATGAGTTGAAAGGTGATGAATTACAGTATAATGATCTATTTTAATTTGTCTCCATTTACTCAGCTTTAGATATTTTAGATGGTATTTGTTTACTCACTAGGATTATATAATCTCACCACCCTCCTTTCCACCCCTTTCAAGCTCAGGATAGTCGATAGATAGCTCATTTCGTTGAGGGCTACAGTTGGACTTGCATCCTCAAAAACTGTAGGTTTACCGTTTTTGATACTTTTGGTCGTTCGTAGGCCACGTGTCACTGTAAATTAATTTCATACTTTGGTTATCTGTATTACAGTATGTATGAATTTATTTAGTTTTTACGCTACAAAAATTATTTACCGGTAACTCTATAAATATTGTTTTATAAGAAAATAGAATATTTTATTGAATATTTTTATTATATTCAAATAGTCATAATTTCATTTTAAATGAATGTTTTAGACATCTAAACTTATTTTTTATTATGAAATATGTGTTTTCCACTCACATACTACATTTTTAACTGGTCTTGGAATTTTTGGGAAAAATGACCAAAATACCCCTATGTAGTTGAAATTTTTCTTTGACTGTTTTTTAATTGAAATTTGTTCATATCACTTTAAAACATGATTTTAGTAACTAATACTCACAAGAAAAGTGAGAAAACTGATGTTAAGCCTTGAGAGGTTTCGATTAGAATTCCAAGTAATGAATGTCTATCGGGACATCGCGGCGGTTGTCATGGGCTCGATGAGAGTTCCAAGTCATGACAATTAGATTGGTATCAAAGCTTTTGGTTTTAAAGATCAGAGCTTTTGAGTCTAAAGTTGTATTAAAATTTACAGTGTCAATGTAGCCCCAAGTTAAGTTAAGTTAAGTTAAGTTAAGTTAAGATAAGTTAAGTTAAGTTAGGTTAGGTTGAATAGAATGCATGCATATGCATATAAAAACCTACCTACTCTGGTGATGTGTAAATAATTAAGAAATTACTGCTTGATTGCGTATAGGTTTTGAGGTGCGCTGGTGGCACACACACCATGTCTAGAAGAGGTGGTAGTCCCGATACCCCTCATACTGCAAGTGAGGGATCATTAGATTCCACTGCCAGGAGCCAATGGTGCCCTGATCTAAGTAATCCAAAATGGTTTTGTAATAAGGAAAGCTTCGAGAGTAGCGAGAATTTTGAAAGTGAGAGTAGCTCCGATACTCCGAAAACTGTAAAAGATTTCCTTTTGAAACAACCTAAAGAATACCATAGAGAATGGGTGAGGAAGGCAATTGCAAGGGGAGGTATTCGTCCTAGGAAGGGCGTGTCAGTTGTTCAACACTATCCTCCAGGCTGTGGAATGAATGTAAAGGAACAATAGGAAAAGAATAAGGAGAAAATAACTGTTGCAAATAATCCCTGTAGGAAGGTGAATGTTGTACGACATTTTCCTCCCGATTGTGGAAGAAATGCTGCACCGGTGAGTGATGAGGAATGTAGGAGAACACAACAAGCCTGGATTGAGGAACAAAGGAGAAAATCTCAGGAGAAGGAGAACTCGGAAGAGGATCTTAAAAAAGATGTAGAGTAGAATCTTTCAATAAGATCAGATTAAGATGATGATCTTAATGACATGTAATATTTTCGTAGGATTTTGTACTATTTTAACTCTATGTAGATGTAGTGTAAAGGAGATAATAGTTATCTGTACAAAGAAGTTAATAGTTTGGCTTTTAAAGTGTATGAATAGAATGGATTATAAAGTAGTTGTTTAAATGATTGGATGTATATGAGAATCTTTTGGTAGGACAGAGGTGGACTAACACTATGGCTATCAAGGAAAGATATTTATCTTAGTGGCATGGTTGATCATCTTAAATAATTACTAAAGACTGATGTAGAAAGTCATTAATGATTCAAGTAATTACCAGATCTAGCAATGAATATATTTTGCAGCACTAAGAAATGGACACCGATTAACGTGATGAACTTTTGGGGTGATAACCCTAGATTTTGACGAGGTATAAAAGGTCATTTGAATTGATGATGTTTGTTGGGAATTATTACTTATCATAGTATGTGAGTTTTTGATATGATTCCGAATGCAAAGCTAAATAAATAAATTATGATTTATGAGACAAATTGTATCAAAGAAGATGATTCCCGAGCAAACACATTGAACTAGGGGACTATGTTATAATAAGCGGGTTCAGTGTGTTGAAATTGCACAGGATATTGGGAGAGAGTGTGGTAAGACTAGCAATTAATCATGGAGTTGTGAAATTGGGAATCTTAACTGTAGTTACAATTCGAAAGGATATGGAAGAAATCAATGAGGCTCTAGATGACATTTTGAGCGATTAATGTGATAAAGTCAAAGATTGTAAGCTTAAGGGTGGAGGAAGTATAAAATGATGCCATAACATTATAGGAAGATAATCTAATACAAATATGTTCCATTAGAGATAAATGAAGGAACTTACAAAAAAAAGATAAATTTTTTATTAATAAGGATTATGAGTATAAATGTAGTGAAAGACGAACTATTTTTGTGGTCTTTGTATTGGAAGTTAATAAACTATTGGAGTTATAAGACAAGGAAGATGATCAGTAATGGATATTGAAAATAGTGGGATACCATAAATAATAAGTAATTATGTGTATGATGATGTATATATTGTGAATTCATTACACCATATGGGAAAGATGTCCTAAGGTGGAACTTGAAATATGTGGATTTTTGGATATGCTCTAGGAGGAAACTTCTGCATCCTAAATTCGAGATATCTTGATCTTATAACTGCAAGGACGAGATGTAATAATTAAGTGAATTATCCACTTTATAAATGTAATTGGTTAAGAACCCTTTATGGCTAGAAAGCACAAACAAATTGGGAGTGGCATGAAGATGAAATTCATGAGTTGAAGAATGGTTATTGGTTTTGATGCTAAGCTTTGTTGTTTGGAGTCTTAACTGCATTGGGGAGGTATTAAGATAAAGATGATGACTGAAATTGCAGAGTTTCTTTATTGCCTTAGATATTGACATGTAAGAGAAAGAAAAGTTAAAGAGTTTTTGAGATGGCTACATAAAAATAAATTAACATGTGGAGTGTTAAGATGAATAATATGTTGACTGAAGTCAAATCTTAAGAAATAAAGAAGGCAAGAGATTAAGCCTTGTTAAAGACTAAAGACAAAGCGAGTGAAATGTTAGATGAATGTATGAGATATTGATAAGAGATGTCAATACCAAGTGATGAAAGTGTGAATAAAGATTTCAAGAATGATATAGCAAATGAGTTTATATAGAATATTGTTATGAGAATATACAAATCTTGTCTTGACTTTGTTGAAAGGAAAGAATTAGTATCAACACAAGTATACTAGGTGACACGTTAGAAACCCTTGGAGATAAATTGAAGCATGAGTAGTTGGGCATGCCTTTATGGAAATGATATACTTGGAGTATGAAAGAGCCAATAAGTGATTAAGTGTTTCAAGAATGTTTAAACACCTTTGAGAAAGAATTATAAATTATACGAGATGAGTATAAGATGCATGACTTTGAAACTTGTTAAGAAGCCAAACGACTAAGTCACAAGTTAAGTGATCACCTGCTGTGAGACATAAGTTTAAGATAGATATCCCCAAGGAAATACTCAAGATAAGTTCTGCAATGGATCTCGTGAAAGTAAACATTAAGTTATATGATCATAAAAAAGGAAGCCATAAGCTAAGAGTGATATTTGTATTGACATTGAAAAATACTTGAGGAGAATCTAGTTTCAAGTCTTGTAATTTCAAGTACAATTTGTAAATTGGTTAAGGAAGAATGATGTTATATTCGTATGAAAGAGTGGAACAAAGGATGATAGAAGTTGACCTTGATAATGAAGTCAGATAATGAAACTTTCCTAATATGTTATGGAAATTGGAATTCGAAAATGCTTGAGACATACATGATTCAAATGAGTCTGAGTTTTAAGTGATAAATCAATATTTGAATGCAAGAAGGATACAAGGTAATGTAGAGGCATGAAGGATAATCGAGGAAAAAGGATGACTCTTAGGAATTGTGGTATTGCATAAGATGCAACGATCAAGTTAAGACAAATCTTTGAGGCATCAATGGGATTATAAAAGCATACACGCATAATAGATTATAATTCAATGGAGATGACATTGTGATGCAATGATATATAGTATAAGAAAACTTAAGCATATAATTGGAAATGATAAGAAGAGAGTATAAGTATGTAAATGATGTGGAACTATGCACAAGCATGATGAGAATTTGTATGAATTATGAAGATTATTCTATTGAATCTTGGTTATGGATGGGAATGAACAAAGAGAAATTAGTCTAAAGGCATTTGAAAACAGAGACTCGTATACATAATGAGGAATATGGACATTTGAATGTGCATGTATACATATGTGTGGAGTTAATGATGTACCTAACTAAAATGAAGAATGGTTTTAGTGATTCGAGATTTGAACTCAATCTATTTGATGAGTTATATAGATAATGTAATGATCAAAAATCTTATCAGAAGTCGATTATGGCGACCTAAGGAATTTTGGGGAAATAGTTAAGGAAATGTAATCTATAGTGCGATTAAGCCATATGAGATGGATTAATAGGATTAAGAAGATTGAAATTTCCTAAATGCAAGGTAAACATGAAGTATGTGGAAATAATTGAAGCCATTAATCTTCCCTAACGTTAAGGATATGTATAGGAATGAGTATGGCGTGTTAATGATGCCGTAAACTACACAATAGTGTATGAGGATAGGATGAATGAATGAAAGTCGAGAAATTTGATATGGAATGAAGTAATCGAATGGCTTATGACAATATTTGCATGAATGGCTGAATTGGTATTTGTGTTGAAATATATGAACTGTGTATTTAGCCTTGAGAGGCTAGATTGTGATATAATTGTCATGTCATGCAGTTGAGATTTTATTGAATTGGTGGGTTTAGCTTGCTGTAGTGGGCGGGTTCCGTGGACCAACCTAATATCCGTGGCACAGTAACCCTGTTATATTCTTACCTCGGTCGGAGAGGCGTGTAGGGTAACTCCCGAGGTACAACTTTAGAGTTCACTTCACATCAAAATACTACGTGAGGGTGAACTCAGCCAACGCCAAGGAACGACTATGTTTTCAAAATAAAAACATGATTTATGCGTACATGACTTTTTAACAGCCTTGGTGAACTCGGTTGGGATAGCCCGAGGTCAAGGTGTCACGACCCAAATTTCGGGCCATGACCGGCGCATGGGTCCAATGGACGTAATCCACTAAACCCAAGCAAGCCTATTATTTATCTTACTCATCATACCATCAAATATTGTTAAGTCACAAATTGTAACTTTAAACCAAAATAGTAATATACATTGCCAACTCATACTGGCATTACTCATTTAAAATATACATACATTGTCTACATCATGTATTCTAATAATTTACATTAAGTTTGTCTATACAAAACAAAATAACACTCGACTTCTAGCGGAGGGACTTAGATGAATGTACAACTACTGAATACCGAGAAACCTACCAAAAGATGGACACAGGTCTACAAGGACACCTCGTCCTAGTTACCAGCTGCCTCGTGATCTAAAAACATGAATTTGAAAATGGTGAGTATAAACCCAGTGAGTGAACAAGGAAGGGAACAAGCAACAACAAAGGAAAATTTAAAATCATGATGCACTAGTTTCAAAACAATGCAATTTGGTTCATTCCTAATAAAACCCCTTATCGAGCCCTTAAGTGATTAATCATTTGAAAATCATGAACCCATACATAGC
>NC_030850.1:19356452-19399553 GCF_000208745.1 Theobroma cacao
AATTTACACACTATGAACTCTAAAAGCTATCTCTTAGCTAGTTTTCAATTGCCACTTTAAATGGCTATCTATGTTCACTATCTTAATCACTAAAAAGTAATGAACATACTAAACAACAAAACAGCTCATAAATCACAATTACTAGCCATTTTCTGCAGCTAAAAATCAAACTTGGTGCATCACTCACCCTAGGGTTCCTTTGTAGTTGGATTCTCTTCCAATAGCTTCCAAATCAATGGAGTGATTCTCTCTTTCTCTCTCTATAATGCCCAACTAGTGAGAGAAAGTATGAAAACAAGATATTTCAAGGTTTTTGAAGTGAGAAGATGAAATGGCACAAAGGTTTATGGAAGGGTGCACCAAAAGCATGAAAATTATAGCTAAAGAGAGAAAGTTGTGGAAGTTTGAAAATCAAGCTTCCATGGAGTTTGAAGAAATGTGAGAGAGAAGAAGGGAAGAAGAAGACTAGCTGCTGGAAAATTCAAGAAGTTGCTGGAAATTCAAGGTATTTATAGGCAATCTTATCCTTTCCTTTAAACTTACAAAAATACCCCTCCACCAATTAACTTACTCTCCTCCAATCTTTTATGCAATCTTTTTGCTCTTTTAACACTGGGACAATATCCATAATGGTCTAAACATGCTCGAGTTCATAAAAACTTAAATTTTAACCCGAGGTGAAAAATGACCATTTTGCCCCTGTTATGAAAATTATTGAAACTTCTAGTTTTCTTCGTGTTTTCATCAGCACACATCATTTATACTGTCTTATGCCTATTTAGGCCTTAAAATATCATAAAACTTTCTTCTGTAAGCTTATTAGAGAAAATGACAAAACTACCCCTAGCTCATATTATTACATCTATACTTAGTTACAAGCCTATAGAAGTTGGGGTCTCACACAAGGTATCCTTGATAACTAAGTATGAGAATGATTTTGACACGAGCCAAAGTTTTAAGAAATTCATAAGCCATGTTGATTACTCGATTTATATGAATTGATTTTATTTGGTTGAAATGAGTTGAAAGGTGATGAATTATAGTATGATGATCTATTTTAATCTGTCTCCATTTACTCAGCTTTAGATATTTTAGATGGTATTTGTTTACTCACTGAGATTATATAATCTCACCACCCTCATTTCCACCCCTTTCAGGCTCAGGATAGTCGGTAGATAGCTCATTTCATTGAGGGCTACAGTTGGACTTGCATCCTCAAAAACTGTAGGTTTACCGTTTTTGATACTTTTGGTCGTTCGTTGGCCCACGTGTCACTGTAAATTAAATTTTATACTTTGGTTATTTATATTACAATATGTATGAATTTGTTTAGCTTTTACACTACAAAAATTATTTACCGGTAACTCTATAAATATTATTTTATAAGAAAATAAAATATTTTATTGAATATTTTTATGTTACTCAAATAGTCATAATTTCATTTTAAATGAATGTTTTAGACATCTAAACTTATTTTTTATTATGAAATATGTGTTTTCCACTCACATACTACATTTTTAGCTGGTTTCGAAATTTTTGAGAAAAATGACCAAAATACCCTTGTGTAGTTGAAATTTCTCTTTGACTGTTTTTTAATTGAAATTGGTTCATGTCACTTTAAAACATGATTTTAGTAACTAATACTTATAGGGGAAGTAAGAAAACTGATGTTAAGCCGTGCGAGGTTTTGATTGGCATTCCGGATAATGAATGTCTATCGGGATATCGCGACAGTTGTCACGGGCTGGATGGGAGTTCCAGGTCGTGACATTCTACCTCACCCACATCTTTGAGTGGTGCCTGCCCCAACTCAAGTGGATAGTGATCAATCCCCATTATCTTATTGATTCCTCAAGTATAGGATCATTCTTATCTATAACTTGCATCGTAATCATAAAATCATTCTTATTAACCATTATCATTCTTAACCCATACTGTACATGGAAGTCTCATCACATACATCTCATGGCATACATTTCATATTATATCTCATAATTCATAATCTTATCATGGGAGGGAATACATACACTCTCCAAGCAATTCAACATCATATACATACATGTCATCATCATTCTTTAACTCATAGGTGGGAACTCATACATCCACCAACATTCTTTATGACATCATGTCAAGTATATACACCATTCCATTCATCTCATTTTGATAGAAAGCATTTGAAAGGGCTTATCCACCCTAATTAAAAAGTAAGACATAATAGGTTATTTACATGCATAGTAGATTCATAAACTTGTTGAATATCATTTGTGATCAACTCATACAAAAGTCATCATTAACAATAATTCTTTAATCATAATTTTTTGAAATTTATCTAGAAAAAAATATTGATAATCAAATCCTCTGCAAAGCCATTCTTAAAACAACAATTTTTCATGAATTATAAATAATTTCAATAGATGCTTACTTTATATACAAAATACTTGAAAAGGTGTATCCACTCACTTAATTGAAGGCTTAATTTTTAACAACGATCAAGACTCCACTTCGATAAATGTTTCTGAGTTTCCAACCACTCCTAAACATTTAACAATCATCGTAATCAATAATTAGACTAATAATCTCATAATAATCATTCTAAGCATTTTCAAAACTACTTGGATTCATTTAATTTAATTTTCTAACTTTAACTTGCTACTACATAACATAATAAATGCTTATAAACACATAAATCCTTCATCCTTACCTTAAGTGAGCTTCGATACTAAGGAAAATTAAAAAACCTTTAAGTTTTAGTATTGAACAAAAACTATGGGCATAAAAACAATATTTTTAGTGTTGGAAATTCATGAATCAAAGATTTCAAGTTTGAATAATGCTACCTTTGTTCATAAAACTTAAACCCAAGCTTCAAATCTTCCAAAATGATGATTTGGGTTGAAAATGGGTTTGAGAAAGATGAGAGTTGATTAAAAACTAGTGAAAATGGCCAAGAATTATCAAATTCTTGTAAAATGTGACATATTTATACTTTGAGGTGTGAAAATACAATTTTACCCATTTTATTTATATGAAAATGGCATGATCTATCGATAGATTTAGCCGTATATCGATAGATTTAGTCTTTGGAACAAATCTATTGATAAATGATAAACGTCTATTGATAGATGTTCTTTACGGTCTTTTTTAAAAGCTTTTTGGTTTCACTCTATTAATAGATTAAGAACATTTATTGATAAATTTGCTCAAGTAGGTAAAAATAAGCGTCAAAACCTGTCCAATTAGACTCCTTTTAACACCAAACTTTGCAAATCATTTTTATACATCAAAACATGAATATTTCCAATGTTAAAACTTAGTTTTGGCATTTCAAAACATAAAATATGCATGCTTACCTAAGGATTCCTCAATTACCTTCTTACTTAATGTAACGACCCCTTTTTTGGCCGCTAACGGCGTCCGAGACTTCCAAAGAATTTTTGCTAAGTCCCAAACAAGCCTCATTTAAAACTTTCACTAGATTCATTAAATACATATAATCACGTGCGTAAGCGAATATATAAAAATTACACTACGATCTACTCCATTCAAAATAATAACAATTCACGTTTATGAGTTGACAACATTTTTCAACAACTAGCAAATTTCGTTCTGACACAACACTAAACAACAGAACGACTTAGAGTGGGGCTAGGAGATGCCTTTACCTACTCTACGATGGTCCGTATGTACTGATGGTTACACGTTAGACTGATCTCTCTCTCCAAAAAAGGAAAATAAGAGGGGTGTGAGTCTCATAGACTTAGTGATAATCATCAACCCTGCGAGCAGACGAAGAGGGGAAATAAATATAAAGGTGGAATGTTTATAAACCTGAGTAAGCATAGAAAATACATTCCATAAAACCAAGAGATTTTTTTTTTTTTTTACCTTACAATTCTTAAAAATAATAATTTCCAAGTAAACATGTATGAAAACAGCTGTATTTAAGATACTAGAAAATCTTTCAACCCTAACATCCAGTCAACATTAAATTCAATGGCAAGTGAAAAATGAAAATTCTTAAATATAAAAAGGCGAATTAATTGATCACCAATGAATAGATAAATTTCACTTGCCATTAAATAAATAAAAATGTTCAAGTATTAATGTCATGCATAGTAAAATAAAAATCCACAAGGGAACATCATCCTCGGGTAAGTTTAATATAGCCCTTAGGCTTACTCTCTCAGACATCATCACCTACTCATGGGAAACTGCCCATGCCACCATATATAAATCAAGGCTTCAGATCTCCCTTTTTGTCTACTCGTGGGATCTGCCCATGCCACCATATATAAATCGAGGCTTCAGGTCCCCCTTTACCTACTCATAGGATCTGCCCATGCCACTATATATAAATCGGGGCTTTAAGTCCCCCTTTGCCTACTCGTGGAAACTGCCCACGTCATCCAATATGAATCGGGACTTTAGGTCCCCTTTTTACTTACTCGTGGGAACTGCCCATGCCACCATATATAAATCGGGGCTTCAGGTCTCCCTTTGCTTACTCGTGAGAACTACCCACGCCACCTAATATGAATCAGGGCTTCAGGTCCCCCTTTTTAAATCAAATATCAATCACATTCAAATAAAAATCATTGCCCTTTTAATGCATTTGCAAAACATAATAGTTTATAAACAATATAATCACAAATTAATGTTGTGTATATTGTATCTCAAAGCATGGTATATTTACCAAATCAACATGCTAAGTGAAATAGATAATTTATCCTCAAATTACATGAATCAATACAAAAGGCCATTGGCCTAAACATCACACAAACTTACAAGGTATGATTTTGAAGTGAAAAGCCAGTCAAAGGTTTGTTTCCCCGTATTTAAAAACATGTAGATATATATATATTTATATATATTATAAAAAAATAGATTTAAAATCCTTGTCACAAACACAAACAACCTAAACCTATCTACCAACTCATGCTGTCCACAATTTCGTCAACTATCAAATGTAACATTTATAATATATTATAGGGAAATAATTTTAAAATCTAGCACCCACTCACCTCACAATAACGGGACGCTACTTCGCTATTATTTCGGGCATGTACTTAAATATTCTCTCTTTTTTTCTTCTTTCTTCCCTCTCTTTCTTCTTCTCTGCCGCTGCTCCTTCTGTTCTTTTTCTTCTTTTTCTTTTTCTTTTTTCTTCCCTCTCTTTCTTATCCTTTGCTGTTGCTCCTTCTATCCTTCTTCTTCTTTTTCTTTCTTCTTTCTTCCCTCTTCTTCTTCTCCCCGAGACGTCGCTGCTCCCTCTTTCCTTTTCTTTCCTTTCTCTTTTCTCTTCCTCCGGTCCCCACTCTTTTTCTTCTCTTTCTTTCTTTTTTTTCTTTCTTCTCTCCTTTTTGGCTAGGCCCCCCCTTTTTGTTATTTTTCTTCTTTCTTCTCTCTTCTCTTTTGTCTTTTTCCTTCCCTTTTTCAGTCGATTGACTTTTCTTCTTCTCTTTTGGTCGGGCCCTCCCTTTCTTCTAAATGAAAGGGGCGTTACAATCTCTCCCACTTAAAACAAATTCGTCCTCGAATTACATCAACATAGAGACACTTAACAGTACATTTAACTCTTAAATAAATATGGATATTCTGTTTGTATTTCCTCTTCCGGTTCCCAAGTCGCCTCTTCTACCAAGTGGTTTTGCCATACTACTTTCACTAAAGCGATGTCCTTAAAGCGAAGCCTTTTTACTTGATAGTCCACTATAGCTACAGGTTGCTCTTGGTATTTCATCCCATCTTCCAACAATATTGTATCATGTTGTATCACATGTGAAGGGTCTTGAACATATTTTCTGAGCATGGATACATGAAACACTGGATTCACCCCTTCAAAATTCGGTGGTAATGCCAATCGATAAGCAACAATTTCTACACGTTCCAATATTTCAAACGGCTCAATATATCGAAAACTGAGTTTGCCTTTCTTGCCAAATCTTCGTACTCCTTTAGATGGTTACACTTTTAGAAACACATGATTACCTACTTCGAACTCTAAAGGCCTGCGTCTGTTGTCGGCATACGACTTTTGTCTACTTTAAGTGACCAATATTCGTTCTCGAATTATTTTTACTCCTTCCACTACTGCTTGTACCATCTCCATCCTCAATAATTTCCTTTCTCTAACTTCCAACCACCCAATGGGTGAGCTACACTTTCGCCCATATAGTGCCTCAAATGGCGCCATCTTGATACTCGCCTGGTAACTATTATTGTATGCAAATTCTGCCAAAGGCAAGTATAAGTTCCAAGAAACTCCAAAATCCAACACGATTGCTCTTAACATATCTTCCAATATTTGGATCGTGTGTTCTGACTGACCGTCTGTTTGAGGGCGGTATGTTGTATTAAAGTTCAGTCGGGTTCTTAATTCATCTTGCAACCTCTTCCAAAATCGACTAGTAAACTATGGTCCCTTATCGGACACAATGGTCACTTAACGGACACAATGGTCACTGGTACGCCATGGATTCTAATAATTTCATTAATATAAATTCGAGCGTATTGTGCCGCTCCAAACTTTGTCTTGATCGGGAGAATATGTGCTGACTTAGTCAATCGATCTACAATTACCCATATGGAATTGTATCCTCCTTTGACTCAAGGCAAGCTTGTTACGAAGTCCATGGCTATATGTTCCCATTTTCATTCAGGTATCGGTAACGGTTGTAATAATCCTGAAGGTCTTTGATGCTCTACCTTCACTTGTTGGCACACCAAACATCTCGAAACATATTCCCCTACATCCTTCTTCAATTCTTGCCACCAATATACGAATCTTAAATCATGATACATCTTGGTAGCTCCCGGATGTACTGCATAAGCAGCAACGTGTGCTTCCTCTAGAATTTCTTCTCTTAATCCATCTAAGTTTGGCACATGGATTCGAGATCTATGTCTCAATAATCCATCAGACCTAAAATCGAACTCAGAAACTTGCTCACCCACACTCCCCAAAATCGTCATTACAAATGTATCTCTAGCTTGGGCATCTCGAATTCGATCTATCAATATTGGGCGAACCCTAAAATGTGCCAATAGTGCATCTGATCCACTAACCTCAAATTTAACTCCCATATTACCCAGATCCTGTAATTCTTGCACTATCGATCTTTTCGCCACTGCAATGTGTGCCATACTGCCCATTGACTTTTAATTCAATGCATCAGCTACGACATTCACCTTGTTGGGATGATAGAGTATCGTACAATCATAGTCTTTCAATAATTCCATCCATCTGCACTGCCTTAAATTTAGATCTCGCTATTGAAATATATACTTCAAACTTTTGTGATCCGTATATATTTCACATGTTTCCCCATACAAATAATGTCTCCATATTTTTAAGGTAAACACGATCACTGCCATATCTAGATCATGTGTAGGATAATTTTGTTCATGCCTCTTAAGTTGTCTTGAAGCATAAGTGATGACTCTACCATGCTGCATCAATACACATCCTAATCCAACCCTCGAAGCATCACAATAAATAGTGTAGCCCCTAGACCCACATGGCAGACTTAATATTGGTGCGGACGTCAAACAAGCTTTCAATGTTTGGAAACTGTGTTCACAAGCCTCTGACCATTCAAATTTTACTCCCCTTTGAGTTAACCTCGTCAACGGAGAGGCTATGTTAGAGAAATCTTTCACAAATCGTCGAAATACCCAACCAATCCTAGAAAACTCCTGATTTCTGTAAATGTCGTGGGTCTAGCCCAATTCTCAATTGCCTCTACTTTACTAGGATCTACTTGTACTCCATTCTTAGATACAATATGTCCCAAAAAACCAGCACTACTCAACCAAAACAAGCACTTAGAAAGTTTCGTGTACAATCTATGCTCCCGTAAGGTTTGTAGCACGATCCTTAAATTCTGTGCATGCTCTTCTCAACTTCTCGAGTATATTAGAATGTCATCAATAAAGACGACCACAAATCTATCTAGGTATGCTCGAAACACCCTATTCATCAAGTCCATGAAAGCAGTAGGAGCATTCGCCAATCCAAAAGACATCACCAAAACTTCATAATGTCCATACCTCGTACGGAATACGATTTTGGGTATATCCTCTTCCCTGATCTTTAATTGATGATATCCAGACCTTAAATCTATCTTCGAAAAGCATTGAGCCCCTTGTAGCTTATCAAACAAATCATCGATTCTGGGAAGTGGATATTTATTTTTGATCGTAACTTTGTTAAGCTGCCGATAATCTATACATAGCCTGAGATTACCATATTTCTTCTTTATGAACAATACTGGCGCTCCCCAAGGTGACACACTTAGGCGAATAAAGCCTTTGTTAATTAAATCTTGTAATTGTTCCCTTAACTCCTTTAACTCTGCCCGGGCTATTCAGTACGGAGGCATCGATATTGGTTGCGTTTTTAGAATCAAATCAATACAAAATTCGATTTCCCTTTTGGGAGGTAATCCGGGCAATTCTTTTGGAAACACGTCTTCAAATTCATTTATTACTGATGTAGTTGCTAAATTCCCTTTTGCACTCTATACTTCTCTAGTAATTATAGCCATCACACTATCAACCAAATGGCTACTGTGACCATAAATAACAAATGACGGCTTTCTAGAAAATTTAAACTTCACCAACTTACGATAACAATCTACATTAGCGTAGCAAGACGCCAACCAATCCATTCCCAATATCACGTTGAATCCTATTGTTGTCATTAACACTAAGTCCACCCAAGTGTCCCTATTTTTAATCTGAACCACACAAGAACGAAACACATACTCCGCAACATATGATTCTTCCAATAGGGTGATTACTACTAACGGTTCATCCATATATTCATAATGCTTGCCTAATTTAGGCATGAAATTTGAAGACACAAAAGAATGTGTGGATCCTGGGTCAAATAAAATTGATGCTTCGTAACCATAAATGAAAAGATTACCTGTTACCACTGCATTCGAGACATGAGCATTTTATGGTGTCAAAGCGAACACTCTAGCTTGTCCCCCTTCAAAAGCACCTTATTGAGTTGGCCTTGTCTATCTACCTTGTGACGAGGAAGCTACCCCTTTTCCTTTATCCCTTATGACATTTTTAGTTGGTGTAGTAGCAAAATCGGGTCGTATTGAGCCACGAGCCAGCTCCTAGTTATGTCTATGGGTAGGACAATCCCTCTTCACATGACCAATTCCCCCACACTCATAACAGAACACCATCATCTAGTTACATGGCCCTGTATGAATCTAACCACAAAAAGTGCAAAGAGGACCCCACTGACCACTTTGTCTATGATTTGAATTAGTCATCCCACTGCTCATAGCCCATCTGTAATTAACCCCACTAAAATCACTACTACATAGGGGACTATGAAACTGAAAATTTCTTTTTTGATTTGGTGGACTGGTGAATGCTAACCCTCTGAGTAAGTTACCATCCCTTCAACCTTGTTGGCCAGCTATATTAACATCTTTACCCCTACTGGGGTCTTTGTATCTAGAAGATCCTTCACCTCGATTTCTTTTACTCTTCTCTCTTTCCACCCCAACCTCTGCATGTCCTGCCTCGATTTTTCTAGCGGCATCAACTACCTCGAGATAGGATGTAAATCTCTTAGAGACTAGAATTTTGTATAGTAGCCTATGTAACCCCTTAATAAACCTCTTGATCCTCTCCCTTTCAGTCTGAACCAGATACGGGGCATACCTCGACAACTGAGTAAACTGGATGTCATAATCTGACACTGTCATCCCAAGTGCCTGCATTAAAGTTTCAAACTCCTGCGCCTTAGCGTCTCTCACGCTTTCAGGTAGAAATCTATCAATGAAAACCTGTGTGAATTCTTCCCAAGTAAGTGGAGTAGAACCAGGTGGTCTACAGCGCTTGAGTGTAGCAAACCATATCTGCGCTACCTCCGTCAACATAAAGCCTGTCAACTCAACTGCCCGACGACTAGAGTAACCCAATGCAATACTAATTTTGTCCATCTCATCTAAAAATACTTGTGGGTCTTCTATTGATTTAGCACCCGAAAAGAAAGGAGGTTTCAATTTCATAAATTCACCTAGAGTCACCATTACATTTCCCCGATCTATTTCCTCATAAAGTTGATAATCTAAATCTTCAAAACTAGAACCCATTGTGTCATTTGATTGATGCACTCCCTATCTCCTAAACTCTGCAAACTCTTGGGTTGAGCCTCGCAATCCAATCGCTATCTCCTCTAGGGTGGCAGTGGGTACCTCAGGATAATCACCTCCTATATCCCCAAAGTTGGTACCAACTCTCCTCTCACTGAAACTTTGACTGCCTTGAAGCTCGGTGATTCGACCTCTAGGTCCACTTCTCCCACTGCTCCTAAAAAAAGATGCACGTGATCCCTCCGTAGCGTCATCTGGGGCATTAAACCCTCTAATTCCTCTTGAGGTAGCTCGCGTCCTAGGTGACATCTCAACACCTAGACAACAACAAACACCCTTCAAATAACTATTAAAAATTATTAATAAAGGTGGCTTACTAAGATTAAGGAGTTCGTGTAGCCTCTTATTCATAATTCATGTTGCTGTCATGAACCATAGATAAGACTCTACACTACCCCTGACACTCCGTTGACAACACAAGAAATATTAGGACTTTTCTAAACCTAGGGCTCTGATACCAATATTGTAATGACCCATTCCTTGGTCGTTACTAGCATTCGAGACTTCCAAAGAATTTTCGCTAAGTCCCGAACAAGCTTCTTTTAAAACTGTCGCAAGATTCATTAAATACATATAATCACGTGCGTAAGCGAATATATAAAAATTAAACTACTATCTACTCCATTCAAAATAATAACAATTCACGTTTAGGAGGTGACAGCATTTTTCAACATCTAGCAAATTTCGTTCTGATACAACACTAAATAGCAGAGCGACTTAAAGCAGGGCTAGAAAATGCCTTTACCTACTCTACGGTGGTCCATATGCACCGATGGTTACACGTTAGACTGATCTCTCTCTACAAAAAGGGAAAATAAGAGGGGTGTGAGTCTCATAGACTCAATGATAATCATCGACCCCGTGAGCAGGCAAAGAGGGGAAACAAACATAAAGGTGGAATGTTTATAAACTCAAGTAAGCATAGAAAATAAATTCCATAAAACCAAGAGATTTGTTTTTTTTTTATCTTACAATTCTTAAAAATAATAATTCCCAAGTAAACATGTATGAAAACAGTTGTATTTAAGATATTAGAAAATTTTTCAACCTCGACATCTTGTCAATATTAAATTCAATGGCAAGTAAAAAATGAAAATTCTTAAATATAAAAAGGCGAATTAATTGATCACCAATGAATATATAAATTTCCCTTGCCATTAAATAAATAAAAATTTTCAAGTATTAATGCCATGCATAGTAAAATAAAAATCCACAAGGGAACATCATCCTCGGGTAAGTTTAATATAACCCTTGGGCTTACTCTCTCAGACATCATCACCTACTTGTGGGAAACTGCCCACACCACCATATATAAATTGGGGCTTCAAGTCCCCCTTTGCTTACTCGTGGGAACTGCCCACGTCACCCAATATGAATCGGGGTTTCAGGTCCCCCTTTTACCTACTTGTGGGAACTGCCCACGTCACCATATATAAATCGGGGCTTCAGGTCCCATTTTGCCTACTCGTGGGAATTACTCACACCACCCAATATGAATCGGGACTTCAGGTCTCCCTTTTTAAATCAAATATCAATCACGTTCAAATAAAAATCATTGCCTTTTTAATGCATTTGCAAAACATAATAGTTTGTAAACAATATAATCACAAATCAATGTTGTGTATATTGTATCTCAAAGTATGGTATATTTACCAAATCAGCATGCTAAGTGAAATAAATAATTTATCCTTAAATTTCGTGAATCAATACAAAAGGCCATTGGCCTAAACATCACACAAACTTGCAAGGTATGATTTTGAAGTGAAAAGCCAGTCAAAGGTTTGTTTCCCCGTATTTAAAAACATGTAGATATATATATTTATATATATTATAAAAAAATAGATTTAAAATCCTTGTCACAAACACAAACAACCTAAAGTTTCTACCAACTCATGCTGTCCACAATTTCGTCAACTATTAAATGTAACATATATAATATATTATAGGGAAATAATTTTAAAATCTAGCACCCACTCACCTCACAATAGCGGGATGTTACTTCGCTATTATTTCGCGCATGTACTTAAATATTCTCTTTTTTTTCTTTCTCTTTTTTTTCTTTTTTCTTCCCTCTCTTTTTTTCTCCTCTACCGCTGCTCCTTTTCTCTTATTCTTCTTTTTCTTTTTTTTTCTTTCTTCCCTCTCTTTTTTTCTCCTTTGCCGCTGCTCCTTCTCTTATTCTTCTTTTTCTTTTTCTTCTTTCTTCCCTATCTTTTTTCTCCTTTGTCATTGCTCCTTCTCTTCTTCTTCTTTTTTTTTCTTTCTTCTTTCTTCCCTCTTCTTCTTCTCCTTGAGACGTCGCTGCTCCCTCTTTCCTTTTCTTTCCTTTCACTTTTCTCTCCCTCTGATCCCCACTATTTTTCTTCTCTTTCTTTCTTCTCTCCTTTTTGGCCGACCCCCCCCCCCCTTTTTCTTCTTTTTCTTCTTTCTTCTCTTTTCTCTTTTATCTTTTTCCTTCCCTTTTTCTGTTCCTTTCTTCTAAATGAGAAGGGCGTTACACTTAAGGTGGGATTTCACATTCTTCCCTGTTAGCCTTGAGTTATATCATGTTTTGATTTGACAAAAATCACATGTTATCTTGAACTTAATGTTAAGCATTTGAAATTGTCTTAAATACATTTTTAATCCCTTAAGGTTACAAATTTGTTTAAAAAGCCATGCATAATTAGAAAACATCTTATAAGCTTTCAAATAATGCATATTTAGCTAAAAATATGAGAGCAAACATGCTTTGAAATCTCATTTGAATGTAGGATCAAGGCAAGGAAGAAATAATTGAAGAGAAGAGCCAAAAAGCTAAGAAAACCTCAAGACACAAGTCAAGAGTCGATCTTAGAGAAGCTTAAGTTGATCCAAAGACTGAACAACTATAGAACTTGAAGATTGTAAAGCCATAATTGACCTTGAAATTTCTATTGTCAGTAAGAGAAAACTTGAAGCCAGGCAAGCACCATGGCATCGAGGGGTTGTGCCTTGGCGTCGAGAGGAGATATTTGAAGAATTAGTGTAGAAAAGAAAAGGGCTACAAGCTGATTAAGATTTTATGGGTTCTATAATTATTTTAAGCTCATATGAAAAGCTAAGTAGGTAAAATTAGGAAGATTATGTTAAGTTAGTGGTATTTAAAGAGAGGTTAAGGAGAAGTTAGCCATAAAAAGATAACTCTAAAAGAGATTCAAGAAGTTAAAAGTTGAGGCTGAAGATTGAAGATTAAAGCTGCCAATATTTGTTTTGTTTTTTCTTCCTTAGCTTTTATTATTCTTGTAACTCTTGATTGCTAAACTTCATATGTTTTTATTTATTATTGCAATTATAAGTAGCTAATTTTTTTTTATCTAGGATTGCAATTGAACTCATATGTAGTTTAAATGTTTAATCTCTTTCTTGCCTATTTTTAATGGAATTGAATTGTTTATTTCAATTTGTTCTTAATGGTTTTAATTAATTGACAACCAATTAAATTGATTTGGAAACCTAAACATAACTTGAGAGAGGGAGTTTAGAGTAGACTAAAAATTGGAATAGCATATGATCATATTTATTTGCTTAGATGAATAAACTGATTTGTGTATAAGATAGAAATATACCAATATGTCATATGTAGCCAATATCAAAGCTTGAACTTAATGAGTCTATTTTAATTTTAATTCACACAGAAATATAGTGTTTTGATTAAAATAGATATATTTCTAAGAGTTTCGAGAGAGCCATATAGATAATTGAGGACTTTAGGTTAAAAATTCAACCTATTGTACTAAGTTAAGAGAGAGAAGTAAGATTTAGATGAAGTGTAAGGGATATCGTAAGCCTAGGTTTGTTTGAGTTAATTTTTATCCAATTTTATTATTGCTTTGATTTTTTTTAGTTTAAATTCTTGTTAATTAGATTTATTTAATTTATAATTTATTTAGTTACCTGATTTTTTCTTTGTTTGGATAAGATTGAATTGTGTTAATTTTACTACATAGTGAAATTTTATATCAATTCTCTGTGGGATCAATACTCTACTTGCCATTATATTATTTGTTCGATATGTATACTTATATGAGTAAAAAATTAGAACAAGTTTTTGGCACCGTTGTTGGGGAATTATTTTCTATAATTTTTACTAATATTAATACCAAGCAAATTTAGTCTTAATTCAAACATTATTTTTCTTAATTTTAGGCATCTTTGGTCATTGTATGCAAAGGAGAAACTTGAATCTTTTTCCTGTTGATTCAGAGATAAAAAAAACTTTTAGACGACTTCAAAGGGAATATTTATAAATTTAAACTCTAAATCAGACAATGGCTAAAGATAATAATAATGGCAACAATGCGTCAATCAGATTATTAAAGAAAACAAAGCCTTGCGAGATTATGTTGTTCCTCTTTTACAAAGGCTTGCATCAAAGCATTAGAAGACCTCCCATCAATGCAAAAAATTTTGAAATTAACCCTGCTTACATTCAGATGATTCAATCTTCAATTCAGTTTGGTGAGTTACTTAATGATGATCTTAATTCTCATCTTATGAATTTCTTAAAAATTTGAGACACTTTTAAGTATAATGGGGTGACTGATAAGACTATCAAATTAAGACTCTTTCCTTTTTCATTGAGAGATAAGGCAAAGAGCTAGCTAAATTCACTACATAGGAAGACTTAGCTCAGAAATTCTTGGCAAAATTATTTCCACTGGCCAAGAATGTAAAGATGAGGAATGACATAACTACTTTTAAACAATTTAATGGTGAGTCCTTATATGACGCTTAGGAGCTATTTGAGGATCTTCTTAGAAAGTGCCTACACCATAGGCTTCCTTAATAGCAACAAGTTTAGACATTCTATAATGGGTTGGTAAGTTCAATCAAATCTACAATTGATGCTGTTGCTAGTGGGGCATTAATGCGTATAAATCCTAATGAAGCTTATAACTTGTTGTAAGAGATGGCTTTTAGTAATTACCAATGGCCTTCAGAAAGATGTAGTTTGAGAAAAACTGCTAATGTATAAGAGATTGATCTATTGATGTAGATCTTTGGGATATTTTTGTTGTTGGACCTCATATTCTTACCAAAGTTGTTGATGATGAGAAACATATTAAAATTAGCGCAAAATGGGATGATAAGGATAAAAAGTTGATACAACTGAATCACAAAGCTATAATAGCTATATTGTGTGCTCTTAGTGAGGACGAATTCAATAAAGTACCTATGTGTTCTTCAATAAAAGAAACTTGGGACACATTAGAAAACTGTTATGAAGGGACAAGTCAAGTGAAGGAATGAAAGATAAGCATGTTGATACTTAACTATGAACTCTTAAAAATGAAAGATGAGGAATCCATTAAAAAATGTTTGAAAGATTCACAAAGATCATAAGAGGACTTAAGACTTTAGAAAAAGAGTACCTTAATGCCCAGTTGGTGACGAAAATCCTTCACTACTTAGCTAAGTATTGGAGGCCTAAGGTCATTGCCATAGAAAAAGCCAAAACCCTGAATGTACTTAAGTTAGATGAGCTTCTAGGTTCTTTACTTTCTTATGAAATAACCCTCAAGCATGAGAAAGAAAGAGATGAAGTACTTAAGTTATTACACATTATGTTTAAAGTGTTTAACTTAAAGAGTTCTATGTCCTAGTGAAATACAAAGATAGAGATCAAGTTACACGCCATGTTGAAAAAAAAGTTGCTACATGTCATGTTGAAAATAAATTATTACACGTCATGCTTAAAGTGGTTAACTTAAACAATATATATCCTAGTGAAAAAAAAAAAGTTATTACACGGCATATTGAAAAAAAAAGTTGTTACACACCGTATTGAAAAAAAGTTATTACACGTCATGTTTAAAGTGTTTAACTCTAAGAGTTTATGTCCTAGTGAAATACAAAGAAAGCGATTAAGTTACATGCCATGTTTAAATCGTACCATATTCAATAAAATTGTTGCATGGCAAGTGCATTAGAGTTGTTACATGCAGACATGGTGTATAACAACTCTAGGTAGTGTTCTAATTTAAAATTTCACCTATATAACTTCAACCCATCAACTTTGAGGTTTTGTGAATGTAAATTAATAAACCCAACAACATACATTGATGTCATCTTTGTTCTTTAGTTTGTAAATTGATAACGATATAGCAAGACATAAACAGAGAGAGATAGTGATAGTGGTAAAATTAGAGAGTTGGATGATAGGAGAGAGAAATGGAGAGCACAGTAGACGAATATGGGAGAGAGAAATTGATAAAATTAGAAATAGCTGGGTGGCGAAAGAGAAATCATGAGCATAGTAAATAGATGCTAGAGAGAGAAATTAAGAGGAAAAACTATGATAAATGGTTTAATTTATTGAAAATGACTTCAAGGGCATTTTTATCAAGTCGTGACAAAAATTGAGTAAAAACAGTTAACTTTGTATTAAGAGCTTTTTTTGGAGTGGTTTTATTAGGTTAATCATTTTTTACAATTTCTTCTTTAATTTTTGTTATGGTGCTAGATGTGACAAGTATGGCTAAACATCCAAAATTACTATTATGAAGTCACTTTTTGTAGCTAGAAATATACCATCATGCTTATGCAATGTTTTGCAAAAAGTGCAACTTATTTTGAATACTTTATACAAATTAAAGTCCATTCTGAATAACATGGTATTCATTTCTGAATTCAAAATAATTTTTTATACATTTTGTAACAATCAATCTTTCTATATTATTCAACAAGATGAAATTAAAATGCGTGTATGATATCCAATTTTATATTTTTTTTCTTATCATATCCAGTTTTATTTTTTTTTCTTATCATATATTTTGTACATTTTTATTTGGATTGTTGCTATAATATATAATACTATTCAAAATTCTTAACATCAACTGTTGATAAAATTTTACAAAATCAATCCAACGCTTAAAAAAATCATGATATTTCCACAACAAAGTCTTCACCCGTTGTAAAATTGATTGCTTAATGTGGGTATCCTGGTAGTATAAGTGATTAAATTCCATTTGGAATCGGTTAATGATTGTCTTTTTGGTCAAAACCTAACAGAAAAAATCGTATGTGCTTCCCCGTAACCCATTGCCAGTCGTATGTGGGCTTCCGCCACCCATTGCCAATCGTATGTAACCTTCCCCTAACCCATTACCACATACCCAACCCGAACCGACCCACCTCCTTATCCCCTTCTCTCTCCTGCTTTTGCCCCAAACTCCCAAGTCAGACTACATGCTCCTTGAATCTTGCTTCTCCTAAAATTCCCAATTTTTGCTTGTCTCCTTTTTCCTTCCCTCTTGTACAGGCTTCCATAGCCTCTCCCTCTCCTCTGCATTTCTTCTTAATCTGACATCATTCTCAGACGAGTCGTCTTCAATTCTTCCTTCTCCCTGTCTTTCAGACGTGTCGCAGACTTTGGGAATTGAGACGAGTACTTTTAATTCCCTTGTCTTCTGTTTCAGTTTCAGTTATTTTCCTCTACGAACCTGTGGATCCCCTCGATTTGGTGAATTCGATCGCCAAGGATCTGCGTCTCGGATCATGAGATTCAAGTCAGAAATCGACGGGATAAAGCAAATTCTGCAGCTCTGGTTGACCTATTGATAAAATTGAAATTTATATCTCAGGTGTATTGCTTCTCTTTTAGCCAGGGACTAGCCGTATTATATTTTGCTTCTATGAGCCTTTTCCATCATATAGTCTGCTGCATGAGTAGGTAATGAAGGGTTTTCATGAGAAGAATGTTGCTCTAAAATGCCCTTCCAAGAGTAGTATTGATATCTCTCATAGCTCCCCATCCTCTGGATCAGAGCCAGGTCCCAGTGACTGTAAGTTCTCCAAGAGTTCTGTGTGGTCAAATTTGTTTGCATCTGCTTTCTCAATCTTTGACACATATAGTGAGTCGTCGGCTTGTGAAAAGAAGGCATTGCATGCTAGAAACAATGGGTGGACAGCAGCTGTGAAGAGAGTTGTCTCCGGTGGCTCAATGAGGAGAATTCACGAGCGTGTTTTAGGTCCAAGCAAGATTGGAATTTCTAGCTCAACTAGCGACATATGGCTTCTAGGCGTGTGCTATAAAATTTCCCAGGTGTCGTCCTCTGGCGATGTGGATGCCAGCAATGGATTAGCGGCGTTCAAACGAGATTTTTCATCACGAATATTGATGACATATCGTAAAGGTCTTTATCATGAAGTTTGCTTTTTACAGGATGCACTTGATAACAAGATTTCTAAGTTATATAGTTACAGGTTTTGATGCTATTGGAGACACAAAAATTACAAGTGACTTCGGCTGGGGTTGCATGCTTCGAAGTAGCCAGATGCTTGTTGCTCAGGTATATATTCATTTCATTTTATTTTCCTTTTCTCTTGAGCATGTTCAAACAAGCGCTAGGAGAGTTTGTTATGAGTTTTCATCATGAAAATTGACGTTGCTTGTTATCTTGCGTTTATCTTAGCTATGGTTCATGTATCGTTTTCCTTCCTTGCAGGCGTTGCTTTTTCATCAATTGGGGAGATCTTGGCGAAAACCTTTGCAAAAGGTGGTGTAAATCATTTGGGATGTCTGTTCTTGCTTATTTCCTCTAACTCATATGAGAATTAGACTCTGATAGAACTTAAAGTACATTGTGTTCTTCTCTGATGCCTTTCTGCCTATGCAGCCATTTGAGCAAGCATATATTGAGATCTTGCATCAGTTTGGTGATTCTGAGGCCACAGCTTTCTCCATTCACAATCTTGTTGAAGCTGGAAAAATTTATGGGCTTGCTGCTGGTTCATGGGTAGGGCCATATGCCATGTGTCGCTCATGGGAGTCTCTTGCTCGCTCTAAGAGGGAGGAAAATGACCTTGAACACCAGTCACTTCCCATGGCTGTTTATGTTGTTTCTGGTGATGAAGATGGTGAGAGAGGAGGAGCTCCAGTTGTTTGCGTTGAAGATGCTTCTAGACATTGTTTTGAATTTTCACGATGCCGAGCTGACTGGACACCTATTCTTTTACTTGTGCCCTTGGTTCTTGGACTTGACAAAGTAAATTCCAGGTTTGTGATGTTTTGACTTTCTTCATTTATAGTTTCATGATTGGTAGAGTCATCAGGCCTGATCCGTAAGGTAATCAATATCTTTGTATATATTAGCTTTGTGGTCACTGAAGTTTCCTTCAGTCATGTGCCCTGAAATATCCTGCAATCTCCAGGCCCCAACAACCATGATTGCTAAAGTTGGCAACTTCCTCGTTAAGTGTTATTGCATACTGCATAGATTCACTTAGGAATGAGAATATAGACTTTTCTTACACATAATTGATGAAAATTAATCAAATTGGCACTTTTATAAAAATTTTAGGTAACAACATGGGATCAATTCTAGGTCAATTTGTAATAGCATGGTTGTTATTTCTAACTTTTGGTGCTTAAACTATGATTTGGTGCCATTGAAAGATGATCAGTGCATCTATTTTAGTGCAATTTCATCAGAGAATAAATAAGTTGGAGCCCTGTAGAGAATAGGTTCAGCTGAAGCAAAGAATGTTAAGACTATAGGAATCTTTAAAGCTTTGTGGATGTGAAAGAACACGTCTTTACAAGTCAATGAAGATTCTTCAGTTTTTTTTAACACCTCCTGCAGTATAATTAAAGGTCTGAGTGGGGTTTCAACGATTGATGCTAAGACATGTTTGCTGGAATTGATTTGTAACAAAGTAATAGGTTTGGTTTGTTTCAACCAAGCATGCCAATACCAACTTCTTTAAATCATTCTTGTTTTGTTAGTGGAATTATTGGTAAGGTTTCTTGATATTGGTGTGCTTAGAAGCTTAAGAATTGTGTAGTCCAAGGACTATCTTTTGGTAAGGATTGTTTTGCTTGATTTCTTAGAATGACTTGCTTAGATTTCACATCCTTTGATATCAAATTGTAGAACTAGAAATTTAAGTTGCTATTGACAGTGTTCGGCAGTTTGTTTCAAGGAATCTCAAGTTTACTTTTTTTTGACTTCGAAGTTTTAGGCTTGAGAATTTAGCAACCTAGGAGTACTTTAGTGGTGATCAGTAAAGGTAACCATAGGATGGCCTTGTGAAGTTGTTTGAGCTCAAAAGGTGGCTCCGTTAGGATTTATCTTGCTTTCTTGATGTTTTGCTTGTAGAGAGCACTTAACAAGATGGATGATTTTTGTTTTTCTTCCAAAATCAAGTTCTAGATATGGGGATTAGAAGGGTTAAGAGTTTACGATGAAATGAGCATGTTGTAGAGTATAGATAAGGAATAATGAGCACAAAATAGATTCATTCAAATTTATTGACTATATTTTATTTTTTCTTCACTTTGGGATGGGCTGGGACATCTTGTTCTTCTATGTTAAGTTGGTTGAACTATTTTCTATTTTAACATTCAAACACCTTCATTTTTCTTAATATTCTTGTTATTTCATCCACGTAGTATGTTTACTTATATTGTTTTAATAATTTATGATCTGGTTTGGAAGATCATAATTTTTCAGTTCCATGGTCAATTAAGAGTAAATATTTGGTTCTATGAAGAAATCTAATTCGTCTCAGAAAGAGGGAGAGAAAGCTCTTATCTATTACTTTTAATTGTGAAAAAGTTTGTGCTCTTATTTGTCACTTGATATACAAGATGTTATAAATAAGGATTTAGATAGTGCTCACAAGTTTGTGGTAGTGGCACCCTTCGCTGTCGCTATCCAACTTAATTGGAGGTGTGAATGGTGATTAACATGCATAGCAGTGTAACAAAAAAATGGTTCTAATGGGATTCTAAAGCCGTTATCAATTTTTGTTATGCCTTTATTTATTAGTTTATTTTTTAAATCAAATCAAACAGCAAACCCTACCAAATTAGAGAGAACTTATCCCAAGTCCAAGCAATTCAGTCAGAATTCAACAAATTTGAATCTCAATTAAAGTAAAAGAGGGAATTAGTTCAAGGTAAGAAAGAAATATTCACTTAAAATTGAATTTTTTCTTCACATTTTTTAAAAATTTAAGTTGTCGATGGTTTGGAGAAAGAGCTCTCTTATAGCTTCCATGTGCATGGGCTCTACCTTGTGTGTTGTCTCCTCTAGTATTAACTCCTTTTTTAGTGAGATAGACTTGAGAGTTGAAAATCCCTAGATGGAGAGGGTGTGAGAATGTTGAAGAAACATTAGTGTGGTTTGCTGGGTTAGGTCATGGGTGGCTCTGCCGTTGGATGGAGAAGAAAAGTGGATAGGATTGTGGAAAAGTGGACAGAGAGAAGAAGGGGAAAATGGGGGTGGGGGATTTGGGAGGCTTTTGTCATATGTGGCATCTAAATGCCAAATTAATTTTTTGCTTTTTCTTGTTTAGGTGAAAATTTGGGAGGTAGAGGCAAATGATTGGTTGGAAATGGGTATTGGAGAAATTATTTTGATGATTTAGATGAAAATTTGAGTAGCAATGCGAGTTAATTTGTGAATTTCTTCTTTTTTCTTTTTTTGAGTATTATGTGCGTACAATCCTTTAAAAATAATTAATTTCAAACGACTATAATTTTGATTTTATTAATGTTTTTGTTTAATTAATTATTTAAAATGCTGGGCTTGGATATTTGGCCCAATAGTAAAGTGCATGTATCCCTGCTCAAAAAGTTAGGTTTGATTCTTTATCCTGGATAATCATATCTTATCAAAAAGAAATTTTATTTGGAATGTTCACCCATTATATTTTCTAATTGAATTAGTTTATGAGCTTGACTTCATATATGTTATTTTGTCAATCATATGTATTTATAGCTTTTATGTCCATAAAATTCATGGATATCTTAGTGAACAATTTTTTAAATATTCCATATTGACTTATGAGTTTTAATTAAAAAATGTGAAGAATTTATTTTATCATATAAATGAAGAATTATAATGTCGTAAATTACTTTAAATATCATAAATAAGTGTTATTGTGGTTACAATTATTATTTACTTCATTTTTGGCAAGTTGTGGAAAATTGAAAAAAAATTCCACAACCATGATAAGTGTAACTACTGCTATTTTATCCTTTATGTCAGTAACCACAATAAACATGGCAGCAGATCGCAATTTAAACCCTGGTTATAACTTGCAGAAGCTCACTTTCATTCCATAAACCCCATCCTCTTCTCCCCAAGATTCGAACTTGAGATCTATAGGAAGAAGTCTCAAGTTAAATTGTTTGGGGTTCCCCTTTGGGATCTGCATGTTGTTTTGTTCATACATGTAATGTCTTGCTACATGTAGAAGATGCATTAAGCTTTCGGAGTGCTTGTTAAGATAATGAAATCTTTTATTATCGTTATTCAAGGTAATTGTTCCTATAAGACAAATTTTATAGGAGGTTACTTTGTATACCTATTTTATCATTTTTTTTTTATCTAAGCAAGTTGTCTTCACCAGTTAAAACACAAATATTATAGTCACTTCGTTCTAAATTTACTAGCCTCACTTCTATTTTTAAGTGTTAAAAATATTTTCCACAGCCAGAACTTAGATATTTACTACCGAACTTCCAACTTTACCCATATAGCTAACAAGAGCTTCTAAAAGAGAGAAGACGCTATTATGGTGAAATTTACTCATGTAATGTAATGCATTACTGTTTTTCTTAATCTTTGAGCTTTTGCAAAGAAGATAGCACTTTTGAGACAGAGGGAGAATTGCATTTGGACTTTGCTTATCTAGAGTAAGTAAAGCATGTATTATGCTTCAATGTAACATGCTTAAAAGAATCAGTTAGAACTCCGGTTTATCCTCATAGAAACAAGTAGCATTATCATAATTGATTATGAATTGAACTTCATTTTTGCTATATGTTCTAACCACTTGGAATTTTCTTAAATTTATTATCAGGTACATTCCATCACTGCAAGCAACTTTCACCTTTCCTCAATGCCTTGGCATTTTGGGTGGGAAACCTGGTGCCTCTACTTACATTGTTGGTGTCCAAGAAGAAAATGTTTTTTACCTCGATCCACATGACGTTCAACTGGTAAATTCATTGATTACTTAATGTTATTACTCATATGTTCCATTCTCTTATTCTTTCAGATGCATTATAAGTACATAGACTTGTTAGGGAAGCTTCTTTCACTTGTTTGTTATTGTGCTGATGAATGTCTTGCCTCTTCACCAAGATTTTGGACATTTATGTGGAAAGTTATGGGAGTAAATAAGTCTTTATCTAAACCAGACATATTTTTAAGTCAGGGAATTGATTGGTATATTTGAATTCGTAAAGAATGGTTATTTGTCTGCAGTCATGATTATGAAGTGGGGGCGAAACTTAGTTTCTTAAAGCTTCAACAAGCCCTTACTGTATGGATGTAGTGTGGAAGTAGAAACAACAATCCTCTATTTGTTTGTGAAAATTGACTTCTGGGAAGATAATTTTCCTGAAAAACTAGTATTTGTTTATGTTTGGTGCCACATGAAAAATATTTTATGGTGTTTGGAATGTACAATGAAAAATCTAAAAAAAAAATATTAAGATTATAAAATTTTCAAAAGTATAATTTCTTAAAAATAATATAAAAATATTTCATCTTCAACATAAAATCACACCACAAAATTTTATTATTATTTAAATTTTAGTGACCATAAATGGGCGAGGGGTTGGGTTGAGAAAGAAAGGGATGGATAAGGGAAAAGGGAAAGGGAGAAAGGTAGGGATAAAGACGGAGGGAGGAGAGGATGATGCTCTTACTGGTGAAGGGGGAGGGAGGTGGTGACTGTGTTTTTTGATAGATGTGGAGGATGAAATGAGTGCAAGGGGGATTGGTGAGGGATAAAGGGCTATAGAAAATGGTGAGGGAAATGGAGGGGAAGGGTGAAGGAATAGCGGTGGGAGCTCTTACCTGCAAGTTTGGTACGAGAGATGTGGAGGCTGGACAAGGTTTGTGGGGGTTTCGTTTGAGAGAGCAAGGGCTGGACATTGTCTTCCATTATCTCAAAATGGAAGACAATTTCCCCAAAAATGCTTGGATTTTCTATTGACGAAGTTGTTATCTTTTATTGACCAAGGCAACCCAACATTAGAAAATACAAAAATGGATTTCTTAAACTTTATTTTCATGAAACAGATGAAGCCTAAAAGGAAAACTAGTGCTTAGGCTAAAATTGATATAAAATGGAAGTTGAAACAATAAATTGGTTTAGGGTTGTAAAACCTTTAACAATAATATGTTTACAACAGCTTTTAATCCTAACCCTTTAACACACATAAACCCCATCTAATTTTAGCTATTCAACCTTATTACGAGTTCACATGCAAGTCACATTGCCACTTAATAAAATAAAACCATATAAAAAAATCATAATTACTAACCCATTTAGCAAACTACAACAGCAAATGTAAAGAACATATCAAGATAATTAATTGAGATTAATTTAGGGGTGCTCTAGCATCAAACCAAACTCTTCTAGTTGACAAGAATCTCTTCTCATTAATGAGAACTTTGGTAGCTTTAGCGTAGATTTCTGGCTGCTTTCAGCTCATGTTCTTGAATCCAAGTACTTTCTCACTAGTTGTCGATGTAGAACTAGTAGAGAAAAGAGACGGGATATAGAAATCTAGAGGGAAAATCAGAGATAGAATATAGAAATCTAGAGGAGATAAAATATAGAAATCTAGAAGGAAAATCAGAGATAGGCAGAAGCAATTAGGGAGGAACAGAAGAAATCGGGGGAGAAATAGAACTAGGGGGAAGAAATATGAAAGAATCAATAGAGGAAGAAAATCTTAATAATCAATACCTCAAAATCTCAAATATCTAAAAGTAAATTATTGGGTCCACTCTTGCTAATCAGCCCATGTGCCGGTTGCTCTTGCCCTTCTGCTATGATCAGTGACGCCTCATCGTTAAGCACATCATTGATCATGCTATGTCAAAATCTTTCGAATCTACAGGTTTGCTAATTTTGATGTCTTGATTCCAATTTTGAGGTCCATTTTGGAAGATTCATCCTCTAAAGGTCAAGATTTTCATGATTAGTTTATGAAAAATAAAAGATTACTTTGGAGCAAATTCTGACTTGGGAAGAAAATATTCGTGAGGCTACTTTGCACTTACAAGAGTCGATTGCTTTAAGAGATAGCTATGGGTTTGAAAATCTTCATCCTCCATTGTTTCATCATTTCAAAGATTATATACTTCAGTGTGAGAAAACATTTGATAATTGGAGAAGTATAGTTTGTTTATGATGGATTGATGGAATTGAAAGAAATATTTGGAAAACTAAGTACTAAATTGGGCAAAATTCATGCATTTCCTCGTCAAATCCACCTTCTCGGCATATTTCTCCCATTTCTTGTGAAGAAGGATCTAAGTGATACTCATCAACCACTTGAAGAACTAGAAGTACTACCTAGTTTTGAAACTCGAGGTTCAGTTTTCTAGGATTTAATTTTATATATTACGGGTTTGAGTGTAATTTTTACATATATTTAGGCTATATTTAGGTTATTTTACATTAATTTAGAATTAGGGTCCTAAGCATTATATTTGATATTGAGTATTGTGATATTCTCCCTTTATTCTTTAATTAACAGATCACTGCTAGTCACACAACCACTTAAATAAACAAAATATATTATTAACCCATTAATAAAACTTTGTAACAGAGAAAAAATCAAAATAACTATTTTAGATAAATTCAGAAATACTCTTGCATCATCTATCCTTTTGAAAAATAAAAGTCCTTAGTTGTTATTGGATTAAGTTTTGTATGTATCGTTAACATTGCTGGAGCTGGTTTGTAAGAGCTATTTGTTCTCCTTAGGCTTGAAACTTATGAAAAATTAGTAAAATTAAAAGGCTACACTATGAGATGTAATTGTTATGAGCCCATTATTTTTTTTTTTGTATTTATTTTTCTAATTCAAGGTCAGCAACAATCAAAATAAGGTCACATGACTTATTTCAATAAAGTTCATACATCAAAGACTTAAAGCATTCATAAATTACAGACACATAAACTAAGCAAATGAATTAATAACTTAGAGGAGCAACTTAACTACACGTTTCAAACTTACAATTTGGTCTAGGAGTTGATTCCACCACCAAGAATCTGGGAGTAGTTTTTAATAATACCCAAAATGAACTTATCCCTCGTCATTTGGTTTCCTGCATTAGGACTTCCATTTTTCTTTTTTAAAAAAAGAAGAAATCTACTTTTGCTTTCTTGATCCTCTATACCCCTTGTTTTTAACAAATATGTTGGGAAATCATGTAATCAAGAGAAGAATACGCAATGGAAATTTAAAGCTTTTCCCAAAGGCAAGATCAAGCTTTGATTTGTTTAACATAGATAAGATTAACTGCAAGGAAGAAGACAAGTATACCTTTAAAACCTAGTGAGTCGAAATCAACAAGATGTCAAACCTTGAATTCTGGAACATATAAACACCAAATCTAGGGTTGTAGTAAACCACAAGTTGTTAAAGTGTGCCCCCTCCAATTATGATCCACACTAGCGAACAGTGAGAAAATCTATAAGAGAGGAGTGTTTGGTCGAATACTTTATTGCTAACTAGGATTTGTTTTTTCTTCAAAAGATTTGTATAAGGGGGGACTAAACACTTATTTACATAGGGGAATTTTGCTAGTCCTAACCTTGTAACAATTTGCATAAGTTTTACGCTATTTATAAAACTGCTCTAATTTAATTGAGTTCTTTCAATTAAATTGTTGAAGTTTCAAACTTCTTACAATTAAGTCCAACTTAATTTCTCATTTTAATTTCTTGCATAGTCACTCGTAATGTGTGTGATCCATTAGGTCCTTAACATTGTGGCAATAAACATGAGTTATAATCCTAATTCAATTAGGATTAATGGATCAAACTTTATGTAGTCATTTTTAATTTCAAATTAAGTAATTCATATTTTTTTCCCTTAAATTAATTCATATTTAGAGATCAAGATTGACATCTGGAAGTGTGTCATAACCACTCAAATGTTAAGAAAAATCAAAATGGTTTGACTTGACCCTTTAGTGGACAATCTTACCATGTAATTTAATTCTTTTATCAACTATTTTCTTGGTAAGACAGAGCATGGTTCAGTGTTTATTTTATATATATTTTAATCATGTTAGCTCTTGAAATTAGTTAGTCATTAAATTTTTAATGAAATTTCAAAACTCCTTTCTAAATATTCATTCAATCTTGCCCAAAGATTTCCTTGAGTTAATACATGTGAAGAAGCAATGATATTCCCCTTAAAATTACTTAGGGTGATAAATCCTTTGTGATCATTCATTTATCTCCATATGTTTCATACCATGCTCTATATTCTTCCCATTGAACATCGTTGGCTAGGACAATGTAAGATAGTATCAAAGTATAACTTTTCACATACAAGATAGCCTAATGATAAGTTATATAACTGTCACATGAAAATTTATTTTCATTAACACTTGAGTGAGATATCAAATAAAATATGTATGGTAGGTCATGCTTAGTGAGTTTGTTCATGCAACAAGTAACTACTTGTTAGTTCAAGTATCTTTATACATCAATTTATGAGATCAATTGTTTGCTTCATTAATAAGAAACAGAACATGATGGTTGCTGAATCTACTTGGGGCACTTTTATCATTCGAAGTAAGGTATTTTCTCAAGATTCTTTGGTATTGTAGAGTGGATCAAGCATAAAAGAGACTGAAATTAGTATTGTGATAGTCTATCTTAGCTAGACACAAGACAACAAACAGGAAGGCAATCAGCTTTTCCTTTTTTTGCCAATACTACCATTTAGATATTGTCCTTTTGTCCCTTGAGTTTACTTGGAATGAGTGTTGGTTTGCATGAAGCATATGGGTGAGGATACTAAAGCAAAAGGTTCATATTGATTGAATCTGCAATCTGTATTTAGTAGTGGCTTTAAAGGGAACCTTCTGGAAACTTTTTTATGAGTAGTTTAAAATGAACATGTAACAAATATTATTTCAATCCAAATTGAATAGTTGAAGAGAGGTCCCATGGTCATGCCTTAGTTGCTGTCTCTTTTTCTCCTCTCAAAGATTGTTGTTGGTGGGTTTGGTGTAAGATTTACATCCCTTTGTGGCCCTTAGGCTAAGGGGGGGTTAAAAATTGTGTTTGCAGTGATAAAAAGTGCGTTTTGCTCATACGCAATGTCAAACTTATATTGGTTTGGCTCCAAAAGTGTTGTTTGATGGTACAAAATTAAAACATCTAAAAATGGTATATGTGTGTGCATTTTTAAAATTAAATGGTATATGTGTGTGCATTTTTATAATTCAACTTCACAATAGTTTATTGGTACATCTTAACAGTAATTTAATTTTTGATACATTTTAACAATAATTTATAATTATTTAAAATACAAGAAAATGTCTCATTTTTTACATTTTAACATCATGTTTTTGGTAGACATTTTAAATATTCACAACACTTTTACAACAATGATAAATACTCAAAAGTCTCAAATTAGGTATAAAGCGCGTTGCCTGGCCATATTAAAACATGCTTTTAGTTTTACTGGTATGTTGGCCAGACCTTAATTATGAGTCAAACAAACTTTGGAGTTGATGAAAGTTGTAGTGACGTTGAATGTTTTTATCAGGTGGTTAATCTCAGTCAGGATAATCAGGAGGCTGATACTTCATCTTATCATTGCGAGTAAGTTGCTGTCATTAATTTACATATACGTTGTACATACATTCGGTTTTTTTTTTTTTTTCTAAATTGGTTCCTTTTATGATCCAGTATTATACGACACATTCCTCTGGATTCAATTGATCCATCTCTGGCCATCGGATTTTTCTGCCGAGACAAAGGTTTGCCTGTTGATCTTGTTGGTATTTTACTATTTCGCTTGTATAGGTTTGGAGGCTATTCATTGACGATGAAATGAACTTTCCCTGTATTTTTGGCAGATGATTTTGACGATTTTTGTCTCCGGGCATCGAAACTAGCTGATGAATCAAATGGTGCTCCCTTATTCACTGTTGCTCAAACTCATAGTTCTTTTAAGCCCATTAGCCATGGCAATGCTTTGGATGACACTGGTGAGGTTCGAGAGGATGATTCCTTAGGTGTAGTGCCTGACATGGATGGCAGCATCCATGAGGATGACTGGCAGCTCCTTTGATGGGAGCTGCCTATATCTTTGGTTGGATGTTTACTCAACTCCTTGGTTCCTCCCGTTGGAAGAACCATGATTACAACTTGGGCGACTTTGTTTATTATTTATTATGTAGGAAGTATATATGCTATATTATGATTTTTTTTTTCCACTAAATTTAATACTTTTCGAAGCTGTGAATATAATTGACTCTTGTCAATTTGTAAGATACGTACAATAATCGTTCAATTTTACGTGGCAGGTAACCATCTGCTACTGATTCTTCTAGCACCTTGTTATTTTGTACTCTTTGCCTTAATTCAAAGAAGATTTTAATTAACGTGATCCAAAATTTGATATAAGTTTGAGTCACGGAAGTTACAACCAAAAGCGGACGAACCGAAAAATAAAAATAGCTAAAATGCCCGAAAGGTCAAGAGTTTGAAGGGGTAAAATAAGGAGTGCCTGTTCGCTTCGTTCAAATTCATATACTATTCAGTGTTCATAGAGCATAGCGGTATAACTTTTCGTCATGGTCCGTTCGATTTCTTGTTCGTTCGTCATTTAAGTTTTTCATAATGGACTAACTACTGGCACCACGGGACGCCATGACCAGACAAAAAGAAGACCTAAAATGTTTGAAAGGTCACCAGTTTGGGCTTCAAATTCATCCATGGAGTTTCCATAGTGTTTGAAGCTCAGTTGGGGTTCAGCCCAATTTCAGCAAAGCCGATCACAAAATCAATTTTCACAATGGTGCCGTTAAACCTCCACTATTTATTTATTAAATATAGATACGTTTTTTATAGATTGTCTAAATTCTCCAAAAGTTTTGAGTAAATAGGTTTCTTGAGTTTTCCAATAACATCATTTGCATTTTTTGGAACTGAAATGAATTTTTTTTGGTGGAAAATTATGCAAAATTGTTTTCAAATGGTTCTCAAAATGCACTAGTTTAGTAAAAATATTTACTTTCATGATTTGTAAGAAAATTTTAATTTTGTTTTTTTTAATAAAATTAAACTTTTGGGTGAACCTATTGGACATTTTCAACAATAATAAATGTGGGACACAATCCCATATTAGAAAAGGAAAAGAACAAAGAGTTTTCTAAATAAAGAGAAGAATAAGTCCATAACATTTGGACTAAGCTGGGTGTGAAACCCCATTTTCTACTTAAGGTTAGATTTGTAACTTAATTGGGTGAGTTGTTAATTTGATATTTTTGAACAACACTTTTGGACCACAATAACTTAGTTATGTTTTGATAGTCAAACATATTCATTTGAAAGTATGGGCCATTATAGGGTAAAGAAGGATTGTTTTAAGCTTTAAAATGCATTCTAGACCAAATCTATCAGTAGTTTAAACCCAGAAAAGGGTTTTGATGAACATCTATCAATAGATTCCAAATAGAACTAAATTTACGATAGATTTGGAAATCTATTGATAGATTTGATGCAAGCTTGAAAAAATAAGGTTATTTTGAACTTTTCACATTCATTTAAAAGCCCTAAAATCCCAGACTTTTCCCCATTTGGGTAAAAATGTGTTTACTAGCCAAACCCAACCACTATCATCTCTTTTTTCTCTCTACACTCATCCAAATTAAATTTATAGATTTCAAGCATTTAAAAGTCACCTTCAAACTCAGATTTTGATTCCAAAGACTTTGAAAGGTAAGGTTTTCTCTTTCAAAACTCCTAAGCTCGTGGCTTTGATTTTTTGCCCTTATGGGTTCTAAAAAATTCATGTTGCTCATGAAAACTTACAATTTTTTATTGGTTTTGGAACTTTTAAGCTCATCAAGGTAAAATTGCTTTTAAATCTAGCTAGTTGGAGTTTAATCGTTTGTTTAGAGTTAGATTTAGTTGTTGAGTTTGGATTAAGAGGTTAATGAAGAATATTTTGTAGAAGGATAAATGGTTATTAGACTAAGATATTGTTAGAGAACAAGGTATTAATGATGGAAACTTTGTGATAGGAACTGTTGAAGAAGCTTGAGATTTTGGAAAATCGAGTGTTTGACAAAAAGCATTTGAGAAGAAGGCACACTTTAATAAGGTAGGTAGATACAGTGTTTATAATTATTTTGATATAATTAAGAATGCCTATTCTACAACCTTGCATTAAAATGAGTTTCGATGAATTGGTGATATGAATGATAGTTCTAAAGTATGTTTTGATGAAAGCTATATATGTTATGTGAATATGATAATTATGTATTTAGTTTTGGGCATGGGGAACAAGCATTTCAAATGTTTAATACGTCAAAATTTGATATTTGTCTTTGATTTGTTTGGATGGTTGATGATTTGAAAATTTTAGATGAAAAATGATTAGTTTGTATAGACCCTAGCATTGGGTCAATTTGTTTTTAAGATAATGGAATGATTGATGATTAGACTTAGTTTTGTTTCAATCCTTGGTTTTGTTTAATCTCTGAATTTGTTGGTGAATGGATTCACCCTTTGATTGGAAATGGACTTTTGGATACTATGATTTAGTTTTGTTTCGAACCCTTTGATTTTGGTTGGTCAATGGTTTCACCCCCTTTCATTTGGAAATGAACATTTGGGTGTTTGAAAATTGTGAATTGTTTTAGTGGAGCCTATTTGAGTCAAAGACCTATAGCTAACGACAGTAGCTGTTAGCCATTGTGCACAATGCTTAGCTTGTTTTGTTCAGTAGTGTATGTGATCCTACCCCCTTTTTGTTGATTGGTGACTATATCTATCGAACTACTTTGGTGTACAACACACTTTGTTTTGATTGTCCTTTCTATCTAGCGCTCCACGATCTATTTGAAATAATATTTGACTTATTTCAGTTTGGACTTTTTGATATTTGTTTCAACTTTGATGATTGAACTTTGAGTATTCAATTTTGGATAGATGTTAGTTTCATTTGGGGTCCTAGAAGTGTGTTCTAGGCTAGAAAATTTGATTCTGTAATAAATCGATGGATACATTTGAAAATGTATCGATAGATTCTTTTAGAAACCATAGTTTTGTATTCTATTTGAAATCTATCGATACAAGTGAGAACTGTATCGATAAATCAAACAATCTATCAATACATCTGAGCAATGTATTGATAGATCAGGCTTATTTTTGAAACAAAATGGTTTTCACAAGATTTTCCAAAATGTAAATGAATTTGTATTAGAACTAAACCTTGTATACATTGTTTTCCACTTCAAATACTTCTAAATCAATTTTAAATACTTGTTTCATTCGAAATACTTGATTGGTTTATAAATATTTAATTTCATTTCAAGATTGACAAATGGTTTTACAAACTCTATTGTATTTGAAACATTTTGAGACTAAAATTGTTTTGAGGCTTGTTTGGGTTAAGTGGGTTATTCCGAACGATGACCTTGCACCGGTCATGGCCCTCGGATTTGAGTCATGACAGTGGGCTATAGTGCAAAATGGACCATGATTAGGCTTTCCAAAGCCTTGGTTGATCTTGAAATTAATTAAATTATTGATGGTCAAATTATGCAATTAGTTCCTATCGTACAATAATTTGTAAAAAATTGAGTCACTGTACTTTAAAAAATTGACAATGTCAATATAATCATTAATGGTGTTAAAATTTTTCCGTTGTCTATGTTGACATTGTATTTTAATGTACTAATGTGGCATATTCTTATCAATGTGGCATTGAATCTAATGACGTGGCATCCAAGAATAATGCAATGATTATGCTGACATGGCATTGATTTGTAACCACCGAAACTTGGGGGCCGTTATCAGCACGAGGATCCAATAGGCGAAGCCTATGAGACCCAAGCAAGCCTCAAAAACAGATAAGTAGATAAGCTAATGTGTAGCTACTTAGATGAGTATTATTGCAACGGACTTCATTTATATATATTTAAGTTTGAAACTTCATTACATACTTGCACGTTAGAACATAGTTAACGCGCTTGTGCATAAACAAAAGGGGAATACTATCAAGTACTATGTACATATATCCCATCTCATGGCTAACATACTAGGTTTAAACCCTTACATAACAAACCATAAAAAATAAACTGGCAACATAATTGCCAACTAAATCGGAGACTGAACTACGACTAGTGGAGTGGACTCATCAGATCTAGAGTGCCTATCGGATACCAAGACAATTTACAAAATAGTCGCTAGCTACTCGTTCCCCATAATGCTACTTATCTGCACAATGCAACCATTAATTAGGGTAAGTATCATAGATGCATTGATTAGGTGCGGAAGGAAACAAACTAACTAACGGAAGAGTTTTACTTCAAAGATGTAGCTCAGATATATTTAATATATGTATACAAGTATACTGTAAATCATATTAAAACTCAAGGTAAATTTTAGTCTAATGCAATTAGACAATAAAGGTTGAATTATAACCCATCTATTTCCCACAATTGTGATAACTCTATTTCATAGAGTTATTTTATCATATTTTGAGCATTGGAATTGGCTAAATCCTTTAGATTTAGTTAGGAATTTTTCTTTTTTAGTTTGTTTCTTAAAGTTTAGTTTTAATTATTTTAAGTAGTTTAATTTTATTGATTTTGGTTAAGTTTTATGTTAATTAAGTTCAATTGCTTATGCGAGTAACTTAGTTTGAATGTTTTTTTAGGTGCTAATGAAGCAGAGTTTTGAATCGTGAAGCAAAGCAAAAAGAGCCAAAAAAATCAGCAAGCATGGTGTCGCAGCTTTGGAAGAATGGGTGTTGCGGCGGCACGATGAGAGGTGAAGAAACAAGGCATCAAAGAGTTGGGCCGTGCAACCTTGGAAGAGTGGAGGTCGTGGTACGAAGAAGTGATGCAACTATACATGGGGCAGCAAGCAGGGCACCTCGACACTAGAAAGTGGAGGCTACAATGCCAGCACGATATCATTTTTAGACTATTTTCCAGAGTTGATGTGAATTAGGTTTTTTGGAGGCTATTTAAAGGCACCTTTAAAGCAATTAAAAGGCATGTTTAAACTAGGGTTTCTCAGAAGGAAAAGTAGCCGTCAAGTATACAAGAAGGCAGGAAAGACTTTGAAACATTAAAGACCCTACAAATCTTTAGTTTTCTTTTCTTCTCTATTTCTTTTTAGTTTTTCTTGTTTTGTAATTGATTGTTAAACTTCTTTGGGCTATGCTTTCAATATTAAGGATGAGCTAAATTTATATTTCTAGGATTGCAATTGAACTCAACATGTAGTTTGAATTTTTAGTATACTACTAGAAAAATTGGTTTCTTTGACGAAAGAAACCATCACAAAAAGGCCAAAATCTGTCACAAATTGCAATTAGTGATGGAAATTATGATGGATATGTTCCCACACTGTAAGTTGCCTCGCTGATACTTCTTGTCGAATTTGTCATGCAAGTGCATGTGTCATAAACAAGTAATATAATGAAAGTAAAGTTTGTTCCCATAGAGAGTTGACCAAATCTTTTTGCTAATTACTAAAATTAAAACAATTCAATCTTATCTAAACAACCAAGTTTAAAATTAATGAAAATTAAATAACCTAAAATTAAAACTAAAACTCAAAGCAAGAATAACAATTTAACTAGAATCAAATAATCAAAACTCTAGAACCACAATATCTCCTTAATGTTTCATCTGAATTTCCTCTATTCCTTGTTTACTTATTAGATAGGTTTGAGTTGTTTGTCTAGATTTTTAATTTATTTATAAGTCTTCGTCAAGTTTCTTATAAAAATATCTATCTTAACTAATTTACTATATGTCTATGCAAATTGAAATTAAGAAAGATTCATTAAGAACAAACTTTAATTTTTGCTACATATGACATGTAAGTGTATGACTACTCTGCACGTGAATCAAATCAATCTTCTCATGCAATTGATATTGAACATATGTTATTTCATCGATGGCTTACTCTAAACTCCCTCTCTCAGTTTTGTTTAGGTTTGCGAATCAATCTAATTAGTACCTAATCAATCAGACGCATTAAGAACAGGATTGAAATAAACAACTCAAACACTGTTAAATATAAGCAAAAAAGAATATTAAAAACTCAGACTATGCATTAGGTGCAATTGCAATTCGAGATTAAAAACTTAGTTCAACATAATGCATGCAAACATCATCCAAAAAAGAAATTTAACCATCAAAACTAAATAAGAAATTATAAAGATAACAAGAAAATAAAGAACTCTAATATTTATCACGCTTCTGATCCGTAATCTTGCTTGCTTTCATTGCTTTCTTGCTAGCTTCAGTACCTTTTTTTCTTTAGAAAAACCTAGCTAAATTCATGCCTTTTCGTGCTTCTCAAAGGGGAATTAAATAGAGCTCGAGTCCAAGGACAAATAGAAGTCAAACAGCTCCAAAATTCTTTTTTCTTCATTGGGTGCCACGGCCTTCCTTGCTTGGGCACCACAACATGTGCAATTGAAGTCTACACCTAAAATGCATCTCCTTCACCAAATAAGCCCTCTTTTCAAAGCACACCTACAAAAGCGTAAAACTTAACTTAAATAATAACTAAACTTAAAATAAAACATCATAAAATAACTTAACACAATTGAAGCCAATATAATTAAATTAAATTAAGTAAATGGCTAAAAACTCTTAATATTTAAATGAAATCTTAGAAACTTAGACAAAATATATTAGAAATTAAGACCAAATAACTCTATAAAATAAAGTTGTCATAGCCCCAAATTTAAGATTTTACTAGTCCTCGAGCAGAACATAAAAGAAAAACTAACAAGAGCAAAAGCAATTTAAATGATGAAATCAACCTAAATAAACAAACCAACTAGAGACAAATAGCACCAAATCAATGATTTCCACTATTTCCTTATAAGTATATCTATAAATCTTTGACTCAGGATAAAATGTTGACATCATTCAAATTCATGTTTTAATTCAATTGCAAGCACATTCTCGAATGGATTTTCGGGTGTGTGTGAAATATTTACAAAGAATATCATACTTATCCGAATGAGTTTATGTCAATGCACAATTTCAAATTAGTATTATAACTCCATAGGTTTGCTTTTCATATCTATCTCCACTAATGTAGACTAATACTAAGTCAAGGATCAATAGGTTTTTATTAAGCTTGTAATGTATGGCTAGGGTCAGGGTAGGATAAAGGATAATAATTTGGCTCAATTCACCCTAAGGGCATAATCATTCTAAGACTTATAGAACTATATTTTCATTGTCATGACCCAAATTTCGGGCCATGACCGACGCATGGGCCCAATGAACGTAGTCCACTAAGCCCAAGCAAGCCTAATAGTCTGACATGTTCATCATTCCATCATCAACTGCTAAGTCATTTTTTTTAAAACTTAAAATCAAAATAGTAATAGACGTTGCCAACTCGTATTGGCATTTCTCATTTTATTATATACATACATTGTCTACAACATGTATTCTAATAATGTACATTAGGTTCGCCTATACATCTCAAAAAGAAGACTTGACTTCCAGCGGAGGGACTCAGATGAATGTACAGCTACTGAATGCCCAAACACCTACCAAAAGATGGACACAGGTCTACAAGGATACCTCGTCCTAGTTACCGGCTGCCTCGTGATCTGAAAACATGAATTTGAAATGGTGAGTATAAACCCAGTGAGTGAATAAGGAAGGGAACAAGCAACAACAAAGGAAAATTTAAAATCATGATGCACTAGTTTCAAAACAATGCAATTTGGTTCATTCTTAATAAAACCTCTTATCGAGCCCTGAAGTGATTAATCATTTGAAAATCATGAACCCATACATAGCGAATCATTTGAAGAATGAAAGCTTCAATATTGCACAAGCAAGTCAAATACAACAACGAATCTTCGCTGCAGTGGAAAGGCATTCTTGCTGTAGCGTAGCTGCAGCGAGAATGAATTTTCGTTGCAGCGATGTTGGAATTTAGTTATTTACCGAACGAGGGTTTCTCAACTGGCCGAGGGTTTCTCACTAAACCTCCTCATTTTAAACTTAACTCTTTTAATCCTTAATGTTGGAAGTCCATGCTCCCATATGGTAGCAAAGAAGTGAAAGATAGGGCAGTAATTGGACAAGATAAGAGACCAAAACAAAAAGTTTTTCGCTGCAGAGAGATTCAATCTCACTGCAGCAAAATTTTTACCCAGAAACAGAATGTTTCGCGCTACAGCGAGATTCAATCTCGCTGCAGCGAAATTGCAACCCAAAAAACAAAAAGTTTCTTGCTGCAGCGAGAATGCATTTCACTGTAGCGAGAAGCTACAGTGTCATTCTCGCTGCAGTGAGTTTTCGACCAGCCTACCCTTTTAAAACCCGAGAGTTTCTCGCTGCAGCGAAATATAGGGCATCAATGCAAAATTTACCTTTCTCCCAAAGGAAAAACCACCTTGCCAAAAGGTCCAAACCAACATGAAAACACATAACAATTTCTCAAGGTTTAACATGTCAAGTTTCACATGCATTACAATCATAACCCATTATCCATCAATTACCTATAACACACATATTTACATATATTGTAAAGCCCGACCTTATAAAATACTATTCATGATATACATGTGATGATAGCATGATTGCATGTTAGGAGAGTCCCGAAAAATTTACAAAAGTCGGTATTGTACCTAAAGGTACAACAAAATTTATTTAATCCTCGAACTAGATCAAATAGGAATTTTAAGGTGAGATTAAGAGTTTCATAGTTCATGGATGACTTAAAATAGTAATTTGGAGTTTGAAGATCAATTTGGAGTCAAATCGGAATTTTCACTAACCAGGGGCAAAATGGTCATTTGCCACCTGGGGACAAAATGGGAATATTAGAAAAGATTTTTTTTGATCCCATTTGACTTATTGGAGTATAATTTGACTTATTGGAGTATGATTTGAGGTTTAGAAGTGAAAAATTTTAATTTCGGTATAATTTGGAGTAAAATGGTAAAATGGTAATTTTGCCACCTCAAGGGCAAAATTGTAATTTTCCACCACCAGGATGTTTTTCCAGCACATGGTCTTCCTTTATCTTCATCTTTGACCCTTGACTAATCATGTGGTGGAGATAAAATGTTTAAATTTTTAAAATTTAAAAAACGGACCAATGACATGATGCCACGTGTCATGCCTTTATTAATTTATTATTTTCCTTTTTAAAAGGCACAAAAATCAGCTCATCTTCCACCCCATGGCCGGCCAAACCAGCAAGAAGAGAGAGAAAACAAAAACAAAACCCTAGAGAGAGAAAATCAAAGAAAAAGTGTGAATTTTCAAGGAAATTAAGTGAAAAAGGTGAGATTTTTTCTATTAAGCTTGAGTTTTCTTATTCCCAAGCATTTCTCTTTATTTTCCATGATTAAATTACATGTTTTCATGATGAATTCAATTCTGAAAAAATGGGTTAGGAGAGAGAAAGTTGTTGGATTTATTTGATTTTAATTTATGTTAGTGTTTTTAGTTAGTTTAGCATATTTAGAAACAAAACAACAAGAAAAGAATTTATTTTCTCCCCCAACCATTAATGGCTGAATTTACCATGTAGTGAGTGAGGATGAGTTTGATTTTATTCTAGGAGAATTGGTTAAGGAATAATGAATTATGAGCCTAGAAAAATAATGGGAATTTTCGGAGCAAAAATACGAATTTTTACCCACTAGGGGTATTTTCGTAATTTGCTGTTGGGACTGATAATTTGCACCACACTGAGGGACATTAAGTTAATTTGGGTGCAATTGAGGTATAGAAACTGAAAAGAATTAAATTGGAGTTTAAACGGACCCGTTAGGAATTTAATCGGGTGATAAGACGAATTAGGCCAATACCGGGTTTAGATAGTTACCAGTGCATTTTTGCATTCCATATCATGCATTGGTAGTCTAAATTAGTTTAATTTTGATTTAGTACCAACTTAGTGAAATTCTCGATTTTGTACTGTGTCAAGGTGGTGAGTCCTCCGATAAAGGCAAGGAAATTGCATCCGAGGACCAGTAGACAGAGTGCTTCGAAAGTCTGCATTCTAGACATTGTGAGTAAACTTACTGTCATTTTAATTATCTAGGGTGGTTTTTAGATGCTTTCATGAATTCTATGGAAAAAGGAATTTAAAAAGATAAATTTTCATGTTTTATGAATAAATGAGTTTCAATGAAATTAAATTATAAATTGTTTTGAAATTAATAGTGATTTTGAAAAATAGAGTACACGGAGACTGTTAATTGTGGCAATTTGATTGTTTAAATTAACTGGCTTATGATAAATCGAGCATGATTGGCTAGTTGGCAATTGTATTGAAATGCGAATTGTTTGGTTACCTTGAAAAACTACGAATTACAAAATTGCCATATCATGTTATTGAGTTTTATTATATGGTGGATTATATATTAATTAATCACTGCAGTAGGGGGTTTCTGTGGACCAGCCTTTTAGAGGGGCACGGTAAACCCCATTATATTCTTACCTCGAACGGAGAGGCGCGTAGGGTATCTCCTGGGGTAAAGTTTAGGGTTCACTTCACGCTAAACCACCACGTGAGGGGGAACTCAGCCAACGCCAAGGAACGGCTATGTTTTCAAAACAAAAACATGATTTATGTGAAATGTGAATTTTAATAGCCTTGGCGGTCTCGGTAGGATGCCTCGGCCAAGGTGTCCCCGAGAATGGATTTATGGCACAAGCCTAGATTTTTATGAGATTCATAAGCCTCTTTACGTGTTTTGAACAAAATGTGTTCTAATGCTATAACCCAGTTTATGATGATTTACTTTATTGTCTCCATGTACTCAACTCTAGATGTTTATGATGATGTTTGTTTACTCATTGGGATTTTATAATCTCACCACCCTCCTTTCCACCCATTTCAGGTTCAGTATAGACTGTAGATAGCTGATCTCATCGAGGACTACAGTGGGATCTGCATTTTCCAAACCGTAGGTTCACAGTCCTCTTTACTTTTGTTTATTCGGGGGCACTCTTGTTATTGTAAATTAAATTAAATATTTTGGCTTACTGTATTTAAGTATGTATAAATTTATTTAGCTTTTACGTTATAAAAATTATTCACGTATAACTCTATAAATATTGTTTTATAAGAAAATAGAATATTTTACTTAATATTTCTTTTATTTTCTTATTATATTCAAATAACCATAATTTCGTTTTAAATGAAGATTTTAGACTTTTAAACTCATTTTGAATATGAATTGTGTGTTTTGTACTTGTATATTACGTTTTAGCCAGTTTTAAAATTTTTGAGAAAAATGACCAAAATACCCTTGTGAGACGAAAAATTAATATTTTATTTGTTTAAAGTTGGAAACAGCTTAAAATATTTTAGAACACGATATTTGACAATGGTTGCTCACAAGGGAACAGAGAAACTGATAGTAAAGCCTTGCGGGGTTTCGGGTTGACATTCCGGGCAATAAGTGTCTACCGGGACACCGCGGCTGTTGTCACGAGCTCGAGGGGAGTACCGGGTCGTGACATATATACCCATCATCATCATCACACCATCCCATCATCATCATCACCAGCTCATGCGCACTCCCTACTCGCACATGGCTGGGTCATCACCGGGTTATGCGCACTCCCTGCTCGCACATAACCGAGTCAATATAATTACACAACATTATACTCAACCATATATGTATATCAACATAATGCAGCCACATAGAAATCCATAATAATCACATTTCATAACATAAACCTTTTCTCAAAAGCTTGTTCCCAAGGCATTCATTTTCATGAAAAATTGTATAAAATCATTCAAACATTTTATCAAATCCATCATATTCCCAAAATCAATTTTGAAGGTAGTCCACTCACCAACTGATTGTAGAACCTTTAGTTGACTCAAAATCCCGTAATGATCCAATTGGAATGATGGTGCTTCCTTAAAAACCTAAGATCACATTAACATAAACACTAGATCAATTTACACACTAGGAACTCTAAAAGCTATCTTTTAGCTAGTTTTTAATTGCCACTTTAAATGGCTATCTATGTTCACTATCTTAATCAGTAAAAAGTAATGAACATGCTAAACAATAAAATAGCTCATAAATCACAATGACTAGCCATTTTTTGCAGCTAAAAATGAAACTTGGTGCATCACTCACCCTAGGGTTCCTTTGTAGTTGGATTCTCTTCCAGTAGCTTCCAAATCAATTGAGTGATTCTCTCTTTCTCTCTCTAGAATGCCCAACTAGTGAGAGAAAGTATGAAAACAAGATATTTCAAGGTTTTTGAAGTGTGAAGATGAAATAGCACAAGGGTTTATGGAAGGGTGCACCAAAAACATGAAAATTGGAGCTAAAGAGAGAAAGTTGTGGAAGTTTGAAAATCAAGCTTCCATGGAGTTTGAAGAAACGCGAGAAAGGAGAAGGGAAGAAGAAGACCAACTGCTGGAAAATTCAAGGTATTTATAGGCAATCTTATCCTTTCCTTTAAAATTACGAAAATACCCCTCCACCAATTAACTTACTCTCCTCCAATCTTTTATGCAATCTTTTTGCTCTTTTAACACTGGGACAATATCCATAATGGTCTAAACATGCTTGGGTTCATAAAAATATAAAATTTTAATGCGAGGTGAAAAATGACCATTTTACCCTTGTTATGAAAATTGTTGAAACTTCTAGTTTTCTTCTTGTTTTCATCAGCACACATCATTTATGTAGTCTTATACCCATTTAAGCCTTAAAATATCATAAAACTTTCTTTTGAGAGCTTATTAGAGAAAATGACGAAACTACCCCTAGCTCGTATTATTACATCTATACTTAGTTACAAGCCTATAGAGGTTGAGGTCTCACATTCATTCTCCACATGCACCCTTTCTTCAATTTGAACCTTTCTGTTTGTTTAACATTTTATTATTCTTTTTTTCCTCTTTTTTTTTCATCACAATTTTACACCCGCAAACTTATTTCTTTGTATTATAAGTAGTGAGGCTTTTTTTTCCCTTTTTTTTGACAACTTCACCTTTTCTACCTTATGCATTTAGCTTAATATATATTTTCTTAAACAATATACATGCTTAGGAGTGAGGGATGCAAAACTGAAAATTTTATTTTAAGGTTAGGCTCAATTATTATGTGGTTAAACAAAGATAAGGGAAAAAATAGGCTCAAAGGGGTATACTAGGGATAAAATATAACAAGGTTGGCTTGAAAGGCTCAAATGGTCCCAAGATAGCCTAAATCATCTCCCTAACTAAGTATTGCCCAAGATTTCTCCTTGAGAGAGAATCAAGCAAATTCTAAAGTTCTTGACGTAATCTAAAATTCACATCAATATAAACCTTCTCAAGACATGTATAATAATTCAAAGCAAAAGATCTAGTGTTCAATAAATGTAGAAATCACATTCTAACAATGATACTAAACAAAAGAATTTAGCATGAACCAAACAGTATCTGCATTTACTGTGAGACTTTGACCCTTATAGACTCATAGATAGAAGTACACTTATATCCCTAATTAGGGGTAATTTCGTTATTTTGTTAGTAAGTCCATAAAAGTAAGATTTTAAACAATATTATGGCCTAAGTAGGCCGAAGGCATAAATGAATGATGAAATTATGGGTAAAATGACAAGGAAACAAAAATTTTGATGATTTTCATGGTAGGGGCAAAATGGTCATTTTTCACCTCGGGTTAGAATTTTAAGTTTTCATGAACCTGAACATTTCTAGACCATTATGGACCTTGTCCCAGTGTCAAAAGAGTAAAAAGATTGCATAAAAGATTGGAGGAGAATAAGTTAATTTGTGGAAGGGCATTTTGGTAATTTAAGTGGAGTGGATAAGCTTGGCCTATAAATATCCCTTTCTTCCAACAGCTTCTACATTCTCCAACAGCTTTTCTTCTTCTTCTTCTTCTCTTTCA
>NC_030850.1:19400563-19408350 GCF_000208745.1 Theobroma cacao
TCTTATTTCATTCTTCATGGTCGGCTAAGACAAGAACAAAGAGAAAAAAGAAGAGAACAAACCCTAGTGAGCAAAAATTCAAGGGAAAATTGGTGGATTTCAAGGAATTAAGCAAGTAAAGGTAAAATTTCTTGATTTTAGCTTGTGATCTACCTTTTCTATGCATTCTTTTTCATTTTCGATGGTTGAGAATCAAGTTTGCATGAAGATACCTTTGCTGGCCGGACATGGGGGGAGGGATTTTGATCTTGGATTTAGCTAGATTTCATGTTATTCTAGTGTTTTTAGTTGTTTGGTAATGTTTAGCATGGAAAACAAGCAAGAAATTTCATGCCCTTCACCCACACCCATTGGCTAAATTTTTCAAGAGAGAAATTGGAAAATGGACTTTGATGAATTTCATGCTATTTAGGTATTTTTAGTTGTTTTATGATGTAAAGTGCAAAAATCAAGCATGAAAAACCACATATAATTCATGAACCCTCCATGGCCGAATTTTTCCAAGAGAAAATGTTGAGGATGATTTTGCTATAATTCATTTATCTAGCTTATATTTGATGATTTGGAGTATTGGAAGTGAAATGAATTTATTTGGAGTTGAATTGGATATTTTGGCTAATTAACCGGCGTATAGTGTGAATTAGGTCAATACCATTTCAGCCCCAAACACAATTGAACCGACGTAGAACACCGTATTTAGATAATAATCCGAACATTTAACATCCCATTTCATGGATTCATCTAGAGCCTAAATTAGTTTTATAACGGTTTAGCACAAATATCTTGTTGTGCATTATGTCTAGGTGGTGAAACTTTCGATAAGGGTAAGGAGATTGTACCAGAAGACCGGGATTAGGAGTACCTCGATTCTCGATATTGTGAGTAACCTTATTATCGTCTTAATTATCTAAAGTAGTTTTTATTCGTTTTTGTGATTTTATAGAAAAATGAGTTTAAATGGTAAATCCTTATATTTTATAAGTAAAATGTGATTAAATGAAATGAGTTTTATAAATCATTTTGAAATTGAGTGATGATTTTAGGAATTGAGTAATTGGAGACTGTTTGATTGTGTTGTAAATTTATGGTTTGAATTGAATGGCTTATGGTGATATTGACATGAATGGCTGAATTGAAAATTGTGTTGAAATTGTATGAACTGTTTGTTTTGCCTTGACAGGCTGGGAAGTAATATAATTGCCATGTCATGCTATCGAAACTTTTATTGATTTGGTGGGATATCGATTAGCTTACTGTAGTGGGCGGGTTTCTGTGGACTAGCCTATTAGAGGGGCACGGTAAACCCCGTTATATTTTACCTCGGTACAAGAGGCGTGGAGGGTAACTCTTGAGGTAGAGCTTTAGAGTTCATTACACACTAAACCACCACGTGAGGGTGAACTCAGCCAACGCCAAGGAACGTCTATGTTTTAAAACATACAAATATGATTTATGGATATATGTCTTTTCTTTAATAGCCTTGGAGGACTCAGTTAGATGCCTCTAATCAAGGTATCCCCGAGAATGAGTTTTGGCACGAGCCAAGTTTTTAAGAAATTTATAAGCCATGTTGATTATTTGAGTGAAATGAATTTATTTTATTTAGTTGAAATGAGTTTGAAACGTTGTGAATCATAGTACGATAAACTATTTTAAGTTGTCTCAATTTACTCGACTTTAGATATTTTAGATGATATTTGTTTACTCACTGAGTTTATATAAACTCACCACCCTCCTTTCCACTCATCCCAAGCTCAAGATAGTCAGTAAATAGCTGATTACGTCGAGGGTTATTATTGGACTCGCCTCTTCAGAAATTGTAGGTCCACAGCCTTTGTTACCTTTGGTCATTCAGGGACCCACACGTAATTGTAAATGAAATTACATACTCTGGTTATCTGTGTTACCGTATATATAAATTTATTTTGCTTTTACGCTGTAAAAATTATTCACATAGCGTTTTATAAATATTGTTTTATAAGAAAATAGAATATTTTATTCAATTTTTTATTTTATTCTATTAGCTACGATTTCACTTTAAATGAATGTTTTAGACATAAAAACTTATTTTTAGTTATGAAATGTGTATTTTCCCCCATGTGTTATATTTTCAGCAAGTTTCCAAATTTTTGGAAAATATGACCAAAATGCCCCTATGAGACAGAAAATATTTTTTTTTATTGTTTCAATTTGGAAATAACTTATAATCTTTTAAAATATGATGTTTAGTAATTATTTCTCACAGGGGAGGTGCGAAAACTGATATTAAGCCTTACGAGGTTTCGGTTGGCATTCCGGGTAATGAATGTCTATCGGGACATCACAGCTATTGTTGCAGACTCGAAGGGAGTACCGGATCTTGACAATTATAGTGGTATCAGAGCCATTAGTTTTAAAGTTATTTTAAAAATTTACAATGTCAGTGTGCCCCCAAGTTAAGTTAGGTTAGGTTGAGTTGAATGCCTGCATTTGCATATAAAAACTTACCCGTTCTTATGATGCGTAAATACTTAAGAAATTATTGTTTGATTGCGTATAGGTTTTGAGGTGCGTTGGTTGCACACACCATGTCTAGGAGAAACGGTAGTCCCGATGCCTCTCATAGTATTAGCGAGGGTTCGCTAGATTCTATTGCTAAGAGCCAATGGCAACCCGAACCAAGTAGTCCAGAAAGTGCCTCGCCTAGGATTCCTATTAATTGGATTCCACCAGATTTGGAGATGTGGGTTCGCGAAAAAGAAAGCTTCGACCCTTGTGAGACCATTGAAAGTGCTGATAGTAATGACATGAATGTAAGCATGAGAAATTCCCTTTTGAAAGAGTCTAAGGAATATGCTGAAGAAAGGGGGAAAATAATGATAGCCGAAGGGGATTATCATCCTAGGAAGGTATTTGTACCCGTTGTTCGACACTTTCCTCCAGGCTGTGGGAGAATTGTAAGGGAATAACAAGAAAAAAATAAGGAGAAAGTAACTGTTGTAAATTATCCCCCTATGAAGGTGACTGTTGTATGACATTTTCCTCCTGGATGTGGAATAGGTGCCGCACCTGTGAGTGACGAAGAATACAAGAGAATACAACAAGCTTGGATTGAGGAACAAAGGAGAAAATCTCAAGAGGAGGAGGACGACTCGAAAAAGGATCTTAAAAAGGACTTGGAGTAGAATCTTTCGATAAGTTCAGATTAAGATGATGATCTTAATGACATGTAATATTTTAGTGGGATTTTGTACTACTTTAACTCTAGGTAGATGTAGTGTAAAGGAGATAATAGTTATCTGTACAAAGAAGTTAATAGTTTGGCTTTTAAAGTGTATGACTAGAATGGATTATAAAGTAGCTGTTTAAATGACTTGATGTATATGGGAATCTTTTGGTAGGACAGAAGTGGATTAGCATTATGGCTATTAAGTAAGATATTTATCTTAGTGGCATGGTTGATCACCTTAGATAATTATTGAAGACTGATGTGGAAAGTCATTAATGATTCAAGCAATCATCCTAATTAATAATGAATATATTTTGCAGTACTAAGAAATGGATACCGATTAACGTGATGAACTTTTGGGGTGATAACCCTAGATTTTGACGAGGTATAAAAGGCCATTTGAATTGATGATGTTTGTTGAAAATTATTACTTATCGTAGTATGTGAGTTTTTGATATGATTCCGAATGCAAGGCTAAATAAATAAAATTTTGGATTGTGGGACAAATTTTATTAGAGAAGATGATTCCCAAGCAAACACATTGAACTAGGGGACTATGTTATAATAAGTGGGTTCAGTGTATTGTAATTGCACAGGATATTGGGAAACAGTGTGGTAAGACTAACAATCAATCATGGAGATGTGAAATTGGGAATCTTAATTGTAGTTACAATTCGAAAAGATATGGAAGGGATCAATGAGGCTCTAGACGACACTTTGAGTGATTAAGGTGATTAAGTTAAGGATCATAACTTTAAGTATGGATGGAATTATAAAATGATGCCATAACATTATGAAATGATAATTTGACACAAATATGGTCCATTTGAGGTAAATGATGGAACTTGAGAAAGATAAATTCTAGATTAATAAGGATTGCGAGTGTAAAGTGTGGAGAAAGACAAACTATTTTCGTAGTCTTTTATACTTGAGGTTAATAAACTATTGGAACTATAAGACAAGAAAGATAATAAGTTATGAACAATGAGAATAGCGAGATACTATAAATAATGAGTTATTATGTGTACGCTAATATATATTGTGAATTCGTTTCACCATATGGGGAAGATGTCCTAAGGTGGGGCTTGAAATATGTGAATTTTTGGATATGCTCTAGGAGGGAACTTCTGCATCTTAAGTTCAAGATATTTTGATCTTATAACTGTAAAGGCTATATGTAATAATTAAGTGAACTATCCACTTTATAAATGTAATTGGTTAAGAATTGATGAGTAAAGTTGGGCTCCCAATGATAAGTGGTGTGCAATTTGATATACACATAGCTATGAGTAAATTTGGAGATCATTGCTTAAGTGAACCCGTACTAAATGTTATGGTAAAGATACAGGAATGCTAGTGGAAAAATAAATACGTTAAATCAATGTCCAATTACGCACCTGTGATAGAAAGTTAGTCTTGCTAATTGAGGTATAGACTCAGAGGGAAGCCACACGATTGTGAATAATTGAAGTGGTAGCTTCAAAGGTAGGAGAATTGCTTAGATAAAGTAATTCCAACAACTACAATGCCACAGTACTGACTACCCAACGTTGTTGCGTTAAGAACCCTTTATGGCTAGAAAGCACGAGCAAATTGTGAGTGGCATGAAGATGAAACCCATTAGTTGAAGAATGGTCATTGATTTTGATGCTAAGCTTTGTTGTTTGGAGTCTTAAGTGCATTGGGGAAGTATTAAGATAAAGATGATGAGTGAATTGAAAAGTTTCTTTATTGCCCATATATTGGTATGTAAGAGAAAGAAAAGTTAGAGAGTTTTGAGATGGATACATAAAATAAATTAACATGTGGAGTGTTAAGATGAATAATATGTTGACTAAAGTTAAATCTTAAGAAATAAAGAAGACAAGAGATTAAGCCTTGTTAAAGACTAAAGAGAAAGCAAGTGAAAAGTTAGATGAATGTATGAGATATTGATAAGAGATGTCAATACCAAGTGATGAAAGTGTGAATAAAGATTTGAAGAATAATGTTATGTTCATGTGAAAGAGTGGAACAAAAGATGATTGAAGTTAACCTTGATAATGAAGTCTGATAATGAAAATTTCCTAATATATTATGGGAATTGGAATTCGAAAATGCTTGAGGCATACATAATTCAAATGAGTCTGAGTCTTAAGTGACAAATCAATATCGGAATGCAATAAGGATATAATATATGTAAGAGGCATGAAAGATAATCGAGGAATAAGGATGACTTTTAGGAATTATGATATTGCATAACATACAATGATCAAGTCAAGGAAAATTTTTGAAGCATCAATGACATTATAAAGCATACATGCATATTAGATTGCAATTCAATGAAAATGACATTGTGATGCAATGATATATAATACAAGGAAGCTTAAGTATATAATTGGGAATGATAACAAAAGAGTAAAACCGTGTATATGACGTGAAGCTAAGTATAGACATAAAGAGAGCAATCTGGAATGGATTATACCCAATGTTCGTAAGTTAAATATAAAAATTTTGACATGAATTATGAAGATTATTCTATTGAATCTTGGTTATGGATGGGAATGAACAAAGAGAAATTAGTCTGAAGGCACTTGAGAACAAGGACCCTTATACATAATGAGGAATATGGACATCTGAATGTGTGTGTGCATATGTATGTGTGGAGTTAGTAATGTACCCAACTAAAGTGAAGAATGGTTCTTAGTGGTTCGAGACTTGAACTCAATATATTTAATGAGTTGCATAGATAATGTAATAATCAAGAATCCTGTCAGAAGTTGACTCATGGCGACCTAAAGAGTTTTGGGGAAATAGTTAAGGAAATGTAATCTATAGTATGGTTAAGCCATATGAGATGGACTAATAGGATTAAGAAGATTGAAATTTCCTAAATGCAAGATAAACATGAAGTATGTGGGAATAATTGAAGCCATTAACCTTCCCTAACGTTGAGGATATATACATGAATGAGTATGGCATGTTAATGATATTATAAACTACACAATATTGTATGAAGATGGGATGAATGAATGAATGTCGAGAAGTTTGATAAGGAATGAAGTAATAAGATGGTGATTGGTATACATAAATAAATATAAAATACAATCGAAATTGGTATGATTGAGATGGAGTTACGGTTCAAATTTAATGATAGTAATAGAAGCATACTTGGTGTCTCGATATTAGAGATCATGATTGTGAAGGTTACTGTTGATATAATTCTAAAGGATAATGATAGACATAAGTGAAGTACTCAAGTTGAATTGGAGGTAAACGAGATGAACAAATCGAAATTCCCTATAAAGGTGATGACGTGGGAAGTCGAGCACCCGATGAGAAGCCAGTACCCCTATCTTTTCTCTAAGTCCGATAAGTGAAATTTTAAGGATAAAATTTTATTTTAAGGGGGGTAGTGTTGTCAAGCCCAGCTCTATAGTATATTTACCATATTGTATAGGTACTTGATAGAATGTCTGCATACTTGTATGCCTCAAAAATCGTTAAAAGACGATATTGTACCTAATGGTACAATTAAGTTGATTTAAGCCTCGAATTAGTCCAAATAGAGATTTAAGATGCATTCGAGAGTTATTGAACCTTAGAATGACTTAATATGGTGATTTGGAGTTTGGGGATTGATTTAGAGTTAAATTGGCATTTTCATAACGTAGGAGTAAAATAGTTAGTTTGCCACCCGAGGGCAAAATTGGAATGGTGGATGAAGTTTTGATCAAGTTTAACTATTGGAACATAATTTGAGCTTGAGAAGTGAAAAATTTTAATTCCAACATTTTTTCGAGCATAAGGGCAAAACGATCATTTTTCGTGTCTATGGGGGTAAAATTAGAATTTTTGAAATTTTGCACCACCACGACACTTGTCAAGCCCTTGAATTTTACCTATTATACTTTGGATAATTGAGATATTTTATGTGGTGGTGGGAGAATGCTTAATTATTAAGTTTGAAAATGGACCAATTAAAAAGTGACACATGGCAAGCTTTAGTTATTTTAATATTTCATTTAAAAAAAAAAACCAGCACACACCTCTCTTATTTCATTCTTCATGGTCGGCTAAGACAAGAACAAAGAGAAAAAAGAAGAGAATAAACCCTAGTGAACAAAAATTCAAGGGAAAATTGGTGGATTTCAAGGAATTAAGCAAGTAAAGGTAAAATTTCTTGATTTTAGCATGTGATCTACCTTTCCTATGCATTCTTTTTCATTTTCTATGGTTGAGAATCAAGTTTGCATGAAGATACCTTTGCTGGTCGGACATGGGGGGGAGGGATTTTGATCTTGGATTTAACTAGATTTCATGTTATTCTAGTGTTTTTAGTTGTTTGGTGATGTTTAGCATGACAAACAAGCAAGAAATTTCATGCCCTTCACCCACACCCATTGGCTAAATTTTTCAAGAGAAAAATTGGAAAATGGACTTTGATGAATTTCATGCTATTTAGGTATTTTTAGTTGTTTTATGATGTAAAGTGTAAAAATCAAGCATGAAAAACCACATATTATTCATGAACCCTCCATGGCCAAATTTTTCCAAGAGAAAATGTTGAGGATGATTTTGCTATAATTCATGTTATCTA
>NC_030850.1:19410295-19446262 GCF_000208745.1 Theobroma cacao
GAGATCTACACTCTTTCCCTACACGACGCTCTTCCGATTTATATATATATATATATATATACATATCTATATATATATATATACATATATACATATATGGTATATGGTTGTAAATGCAAAAATGTGAGCATTTGAATTGTTAAAATTTGGGAGTTTATATGTGTTACATGTTGCTTTTGTTATTTTAGCAGGATGGATTTGATTTAAGGGAAAAGGAAACTGTTTTCTTGATGTTCTGATTTTTGCTACAGTGAGAAACTCTCTGGTTTTGAAGGGGTTGGCTGGCCGAAAACTCGTTGCAGCGAGAATCCATTCTCGCTACAGCGAGAAAGGTACTGTAGCTTCTCGCTACAACGAGATTCATTCTCGCTGCAGAGAGAAACTTTTTGTTTTGAAACCCAAAATTTTGCTGCAGCGAGATTCAATCTCGCTACAGAGAAAAACTTTATGTTTTTCTCCTCACTTGGTTCGATTGCTACCTTATTTTCCATTTCTTTGGTACCATAGTTGAGCATGGACTTCCAACATTAAGGAATAAATGAATTAAGTTTAAAATGAGGAGGTTTGGTGAGAAACCCTCGGCCAGTTAAGAAACCCTCAACTGGATGATAATTTAAGTCAAGTGTTGCTACAGCAAAAATTCATTCTCGCTGCAGCTATGCTGTAGTGAGAATGCCTTTCCGTTGCAACAAGGACCCATCATTTATTTGACTTGATTCGCATGAATGCTATTAAAGTTTTCACTCTCAAAATCCTTTGTTGAGCATGGACTCTTTTCAATAAGTGATTTTTCTCATATGGGGTTTACATGATGGGTTTAATAAGAACTAAAATAAATTGTAGTGTTTTGGAAAATGAATGCATCATGATTTCGTTAAACATTCCTTATGGTATGCTTGTTCCCTTCTTGTTCACTCACTTGGTTTATACTTACCGTTTTCAACTTCATGTTTTCAGATCACGAGGCAGCTGGTAACTAGGTTGAAGTGTCTTCGTATATTCAACTCTTGGTAGGTGTCTCGGCATTCAGTAGCTGTACATTCGTCTGAGTCTCTCCGCTAGAAGTCGAGTATTCTTTTATTGTGTATAGAGAAACCTAATGTAAATTATTAAGATACATATTGTAGAAAATGTATATACACTTGTTTGGTATGCCAGTATGAGATGGCAATGTTTAATATTATTTTGATCCTAAGTTATGAAATGTGACTTAGCAGTTTATGATGGAATGATGAACATGTCAGATTAATAGGCTTGCTTGGGCTTAATGGCCTATGTCCATTGGGCCCATACGCGAGTCATGGCCTGGAATTTGGGTCGTGACATTTACCAAGAGCTAAAGATGCATGACAACTAAGTTCTCATCATTAGATTAGGAAATCATCGAAAATTTTGGCACTAATTACTCTAGATCCTAAAATTTTCAAACAATTATAAGGAAAAGTAAATAATAAACTATCTTAACTAACTTAAAGTTTAAATAAAAATGGAAATAAAATTAAATCCTAAATTCCCCCAGAATATCCACCATTAGAAAATAAGCTCTCCTTTTAAACTTAAATCAAACATTGTCTTCAATGTTATAAGAATAAAGAAAATGTAAAGACTACTTCCCTGGTAGTTAGATGATTCTGGAGAAGCTTCAATCTTCCTCCTCATCTTCATCTGCCTCATTATTGCCCAGCTCAGAAGAGGATCCTGTAAAGTTAGAAAAGTGTCCATGTCCATGCCTATAAAGCTGCCATAGGCTCTCAACATCTGCTCAATTTGTTGATTGCACTAGAATTAATAGGATGCTTGTTAGGTGAACCGGAGCTCCAGCTGTTCAAACCTCTAAGGCAATGTTAAAGTTTGAGGTCTAGGCTGAGGAGCTTCAAGACATGGTACAGATGAAAAGTTGCCACCAGCCGAAGGTTGAGTGTAATGATAGATCAATTTGACATCAATTGGCACTTTTGAGTGTAGCAACTCCTCATTGGAATCCCATTGGACACCAGCTCTCTTGCACAAAGCAGTGATCAAGGACGAGAACCATAAACCATTTCGTTTTGTGCTAGCAGTGTGTAGCATGGCATGGTTTATCAATTGGCCAATGTTGATGGACCTTATTGTCACAATAGCATGGAGAAGAATAGCTCTGTCTTTTATAACATCGCTAACATGTAGGCAAAGGAATATCTTGGCTGCCACGAAGTACCACTGTACTTTGGCAATTGTTTCATGACATTTTTTTTTACTGCTTCTAGGTACCTAAAAAAATAAAAGAAATTTCATTAGTAAATGAAATAATTGGCTAACTTAAAACAGAATAAAATAAAATAAGATCAAAGAAATTAAATTTAAAGTGCTTGGGTTGCCTCCCAAGAAGAGCTTGATTATTAGTCTTCGGCTTGACTTTCTCTGGCTTAATTAGCATCAGTGAACGAGATTAAGGATTTTTGGTGATTAAATTCACCTCCCTAGTAGTGTTTGAAACGTTGCTCGTTCACCTTGAATTTATCATTCGAGCTTTCATTAAGGACTTTGACTACTCCATGAGGGAATACTTTTGTACTAACAAAAGGTCCTGACCATTTAGACTTGAGCTTACTTGGAAATAATCTCAATCTAGAATTGTAAAGGACAACATGTTGGCCCGGTTCTATTTAACGCTCAAGGATTTTCTTGTCATGCCGTCTCTTAGTTTTTTCCTTAAAGATTCTTGCATTCTCATAAGCTTCAAGACAAAACTCATCTAACTCATTGAGTTGCAAAAGATGTTTTCTCCCACTACTTGAAGATTAAAATTTAGCCTTTTAATTGCCCAATATGCCTTGTGTTTAAGTTCAACTGGAAGATGACAAGCTTTTCTGAAAACAAATCTAAAAGGAGACATATCAATTGGAGTTTTATATGTTGTCTTATAGCCCACAATGCATCATCTAAACTTTTTGACCAATCTTTCTTAAATGGATAGACAATTTTCTCTAAAATTCTTTTGATTTCTCTATTTGAAACTTCAGCTTGGCCATTAGTTTGAGGATGATAAGTTGTGACGATCTTATGCTTGACCCTATATTTGGCAAGTAGAGCCTCTAAATATTTATTGCAAAAGTCAAAGCCTTCATCATTAATTATGGCTTTAGATGTACCAAAGTGAATAAAGATGTTCTTTTTGAAGAAGTTCATTACTACCTTAGAGTCATTCTTTGGTAATGCTATGGCTTCAACCCATTTAGACACATAATCAACAACAACCAAGATATATTCATTATTGAATGATGGAATAAATGGATCCATAAAGTCATTTCTCCAAACATAAAAAATATCTACCCTAAGGTTGTTGTTGAGAGGCATCTCATGTCTCTTAAATATATTGCCAACTCTTTGACATCTGTCACATCTTTAAACAAAATAATGAGCATCTTTAAAAAGAGAAGGCTAATAAAAACCTGATTGTAGAACCTTGGCAACTGTTCTTTGTTCTCCAAAGTGTCCCCCATAATCAGAAGAATGACAACTATGAAGAATATTCTCAAATTTTTCTTTTGGAAAACATTTTCTAAGAATTTGGTCCCCATATTCCTTGTAAAGAAAAAGCTTATCCCATATATTATTTTTAACATCATGCAAGAATTTTTTCTTTTGTTGAGAATTTAAATAAGGAGGGAAGAGATTACTCACAATGTAGTTCAAAAAATTAGCATACCATGGCAAATTTTTCTGCTTGTCCATTTGAAACAATTACTGATCAGGAAAAGTCTCATTAACCATTGTAGAGTTTCCAGCTTGTCCCCTATTCTCAAATCTCGATAGATGGTTTGTCATTAGATTTCTGTACCTTTTTTTATCTTGAATCTCCAAATAAAATTCTTAGAGCAAAAATACCCACCTTATCAAGCATGGTTTGGCATCATTCTTTTCAATCAAATACTTAATAGCAAAATGGTTAATATAAAAAATGACTTTAGTGCCTACAAGATAGGAGCGAAATTTATTAAAAGCAAAAACAATGGCAAGCAAGTCTTTTTCTGTAGTAGTGTAATTTGATTAGGCATCAGTTAATGATCTACTGGCATAAAAAATTAGATACAAAATTTTCTCTTTTCTTTAACGAAAAATGGCGCCAATTGCATAATCAGTAGCATCACATATTAGTTGAAATGAAAGATTCCAATCCAAAACAGTGATAATAAGAGTAGAAATTAATCTATTTTTCAGTTCAACAAAAGCATCATGGCAAGCATCATCAAAATTAAAAGGAGTATCTTTTTTCCAACAAATTGCAAAGTGGTTTATAAATTTTAGAAAAACCTTTAATGAATCTCTTATAAAATCTAGCATGTTCTAAAAAACTACAAATACCCTTCACAATGGTAGGAGGTGGAAGTTTTTGAATTGTGTCAATTTTTGCTTTGTCTACTTGCAAACCTTTGCTAAAGACTTGGTCTCCAAGGACTATGCCTTCTTGCACCATAAAGTGACATTTTTCCCAATTTAAAACCAGATTAGTTTCTTCATATCTTTTAAAGACTCTTGCAAGATTAAATAAAAATCATCAAAGTTATCCCTAAAAACTAAAAAATCATCCATAATACTTCTAAACACTTTTCAACCATATTAGAAAAAATTGACATCAATCATCTTTGAAAAGTAGCTAAAGCATTACAAAGCCCAAAAGGCGTAAAAGCGAAATTCCCATATCGACAAGTAAAGGTGGTTTTCTCCTAGTCTTCGAATAATGACAATTTGATTATAACTAGAATAACCATCCAAAAAGCAAAAAAAAATCCTTACCTGCTAGTCTATCAAGCATTTGGTCAATAAAAGGGAGTGGGAAGTGATCTTTTCTAGTGGCTTTGTTCAACTTTCTATAATCCATACATACCTTCCAACCAGTCACAATTCTAGTAGGAATGAGCTAATTATTTTCATTAGATATTACAATCATACCTCTTTTCATTGGCACACATTGGACTGGATTTACCCATGACTTATTTGAAATAGGATAAACAATACTATCATTTAACCACTTGATAATTTCTTTCGTTACCACCTTTTTCATTATTGGATTTAACCGACGTTGATGCTCAATGGTTTTCTTGTGATTTCTTCCAAAATAATTTTGTGCAAGAAAATAAATGGACTAATTCCTTTGATGTCAACAATGGTCCACCCAATTGCTTTATTGTAATCCCTCAAGACACGTAGGAGTTTATCTTCATACATATTAGTAAGAGATGAAGAAACAATTACTAGTAGTGTAGATGAATTTTCCAAAAAAGCATATCTTAGATGGTTAGGCACTGGCTTAAGGTCAAATATGGGAGGTTCTTCAATGGAAGGTTTGGCTAGTGAAGTTGAAGTTGGTAATTCTAAAGACTCAAATTGAAATTTTGGATGAAGTGATAGAGCATCCAAATAATTAGCATATTGAAAAATTTGTCATCAATAATATAACAAAAAGAAATCAAAGCTGCTTCAAGTGGATCATTAGAATAATTCTCAATAAACATATTATTAGTAATGCTCTCCACCACATTAATTAAAAACACTCATCAAGCTCATTAGAAAATTTTAAAGCTCTAAAAATATTAAATGTTGCCTCTTGGTCTTCAACCTATAAAGCAAGCTCACCTTTTTTAACATCAATAAGAGCTCTAATAGTATGTAAGAATGGTCTCCCAAGAATGATCGGTATTTGTCAACCTTCTTCCATGTCAAGAACAATAAAATCTACTAGAAAAATAAACTTACCAACTTTTAGCAAAACATCTTCCAAAATGCCATAAATGTAGGTGAAGGATCTATCAGCAAGTTGTAAAGTCACAGAAGTGCGTTTAATTTCTCCCAAACCAAGTTGTTGATAAACGAAAATAGGCATAAAATTTATACTTGAACCTAAATTACATAAAGCTTTAGCAAAACTAAGAGTACCAATAATGTAAGGAATAATAAAATTACCTGGATCATTAAGCTTTGGTGGAAACTTATTCTGAATTACGGCACTGGACTCCTCAGTAAGTGCAAGAGTCTCAAACTCACCTAATTTCCTCTTTTTGGAGAAGATGCCTTTCACAAATTTCACATAACTTGGCATTTGTTCTAGAGCTTGAGCAAAAGGAATATCAATGTGCAACTTTTTAAATACATCAATAAACTTTTGGAATTGTTTGTCAAGTTTTTCTTTTTGAAAACATTGAGGAAAAGGTGGTGGGGGTGGTTGTGAAGGTTTTATTTTTGAACTCTCTGCACTTATTTTTCACTAGAATTTTCAACCACAACATCTTTTTTAGCATTTTTCTCAACTTCTTTTTTAATGTTTTTTTAAATTTCCTTTTTAGCACCTTTAACCAAATTTTCAGAATTTAAATTTGCTCAACTTACCTCTTTCCCACTATAAAAAGTGATTGCCTTACAATGCTCCTTACCTTTTCTTGTTGGATTAAGTTCAATATTGCTTGGTGGAATGTCTTGAGGTCTATTGTTGATAACATTAGCTAACTGACCCAATTGTGTAAAGATTTTTAAGAGATGTTGATTGGCTTTAGATTAATGTAGATTGACTTTGAATGACAACATCTTTCTTTGCCATGTATAACATGAACATCTTTTCCACTGTTGGCTCTTTCTCTGGCATAGGAACTTGAGGATGTGGTGGAAATGCCAAAGGAAAATTTGGCTTAGGAGCTAATGAAAATGCTTGGTTGTTGTTCCAAGAAAATTTAAGATAATTCTTCGACTCCAGATTATATGTGTTGGAATAAAGATTATTTTTTGGCTGCGTATTTCGAACATAATGGGCTGTTTTAGTGTAAATAAGATAATTTTCTTAGTGAGAGTAGCCAATTGTGAAGTCAAAGCATTAATTGCATCAAGCTCATGGATACTAGCAATTTTTCTTGTCCCTAATCTCTCTGATGGCCATTGGTAATTATTTTAAGCCATCTTCTCTAGCAAATTATAAGCCTTATCAATGGATTTACTTATAAGTGCACCTCTAGTTGCAACATCAAGTGTTTTTCTAATAGGTGCCATCAAAACATTATAAAAAGTCTGAACTTATAGCCATTTAGGTAACCCATGGTGAGGACATCTCTTTAGCAAATCCTTATACCTTTTCCAAGCCTCATATAGTTTTTCAGAATCAAGTTGCACAAAATAGGTGATATCATTATGCACCTTTGCTGTCTTAGCAAGTGGAAAACATTTTACTAAGAATTTTGAGCTAAATCATCCCAAGTAATGATGTAACCAGTTGGAAGTGAATTTAACCAACTATTTACCTTATCTTTTAGTGAAAATGAGAAAAGCCTCAATCTAATGGCATCATAAGAAATACCATTATTTTGAAAGTATCTCAAATCTCAAGGAAATGCATAATATGCGCATTAGGATCATCATTCAACAATCCCTTAAACTGAACAGAAGTTGGAATCATCTGAATGATTGTTGGCATGATTTCAAAATTATTGGCTTGGACAGTAAGTCTACGAATGCTAGAATGAAGGCCTTGAATGTGAGGTACAACATATTCTCGCAAGGATTTATTTTCTTGTTCTAGTTGTGCTTGAATTTGCTGATCTCCTTATTTTTTAGCTATTGTTTTGAATTGAGTTGACACTTGTAAATTTTTCTTCTTGAGTTTTCAAAAAGTCTTTTCAATTTCTGGATCAAAAAGAATAATTTTCAAATTTCTAACTCTTCGCATACAATGACCAAAAGTGCAAGAAAGCTAAGAAAAAGAAAGTTTGAATTAAGACTAATATTGCTTGGTATTAATAGTAACAAAGAAATTCGAAACAGCTCTTCGACAACGGCATCAAAAAATTATTATTGATTTTATCACGTAAGTGCACACATTGTAACAAGTAATATAATGAAAGTAAAGTTCGTTTCCATGGAGTATTGACCAAATCCTTTTACTAACTACTAAAATTAAAACAACTCAATCTTGTCCAAACAACTGAATTTAAAACTATTGAAAATTAAATAAACTACAATTAAAACTAAAACTAAAAGCAAGAGTGACAATTTAACTAGAATCAAACGATCCAAATTTTAGAACCACAATATCTCTTTAATGTTTCATTCGAATTTCCTCTATTCCCTTTTTACTTATTAGATATGTTTGAGTTGTTAACCTAGAGTTCTAATTTATTTATAAGTGTTAGTTGAGATTCTTATAAAATTATCTATCTTAACCAATTTACTATATGTCTATGCAAATTGAAATTAAGAAAGATTTATTAAGAAAAGACACTAATTTTGGCTATATATGACATGTAAGTGTATGTCTATCCTACACGCAAATCAAATCAATCATCTCATGCAGTTGATATTAAACATATGCTATTTCATCCATGGTTTACTCTAAACTCCCTTTCTCAATTCCGATTTGATTTTCAAATCAATCTAATTGGTGGCTAATCAATTAGACACATTAAGAATAAGATTGAAATAAATAACTCAAACACTATCAATCATAAGTAGGAAATAATATTAAAAACTTGGACTACACATTGGGTTCAATTGTAATTCTAAATTAAAAACTTAGTTCAACATAATGTATGTAAACATCATCCAAAAAAGAAATTTAACCATCAAAACTAAACAAGAAAGTATAAAGATAACAAGAAAAAAAGAACTCTAATATTTATCGCGCTTCTGATCTGTAATCTTTCTTGCTTTCCTTGCTTTCTTGCTAGTTTCAATGTCTCTTTTTCTTCAGAAAAGCCTAGCTAAATTCATGCCTTTTCATTCTTCTCAGAGGGGAATTGAGTCCAAGGCTAAATAGAAGTCCAATAGCTCCATTATTCTTCTTTTTTCATTAGGGGTCAAGACCTTCCTTGATTGGGCACTGTGGCATTGAGCACTTTTGATTATTTTTCCAAAATTTTCCTTTGTGCACCATGCCGCTGGGTGCTTCGTGGCCATGACACCAAGTTTCATACACACCTTGAAGCATCATTCTTAATTGGGGTGCCACAGCATTGGTCCCATGATGGTCGCGATGCTCAAAGCTTTATATTGCTCATTGAGACTCTGCTACACTACTTCAACATCGACATGATTTTTGACCACCTTCCAGGCTGAATTGGGTAAAGTAGTAAACATCAAAGTTGTAGTTGTACCTCTTATTGTTTCAATGGTTTATAAATCAATCAATTGGAGTTTTGTAGTGAAAGACATGCTCAAAATATTGCAATATGTGCAATTGAAGTCTGCACCTAAAATGCATCTCCTTCACCAAGTACGCCCTTTTTTCAAAGCACACGTACGAAAGCCTAAAACTTAACTTAAATAATACCTAAACTTAAAATAAAACATCATAAAAAAACCTTAACACAATTGAACCCAATATAATAAAATAAAATAAATGGCTAAAAACTCTTATTATTTAAAATAAATCTCAAGAAGTTAGGCAAAATATATTAGAAATTAAGACCAAATAACTCTATAATAGAATTATCAATACTTTTGTTACAAATTTTTTCAAATCCGTTAGTAAATAGAGACGAATTTACTATCACAAATTAGTGTAATTTTTATCACAATTTTTTGTCAACCCAAGTAGTTGTCCGTTCTTCATTTCATCACAGATTTAAGAAAACAGTCACTAAATCTATCATAATATTTAGTCTCAATTGTAAAATGATGTAATTGATTTTGTCACAAGATTATGTTAAGAAATCTATTTTGTCACTAATTCCATCACTAGTATTTGTCACTGGTATTTGTCACAATGTGAGAATATTGTTATCACTTTCTGTCACACAAGACTATTGTCACTGATTTTGTCATAAAATTTTGTCACTATCCAGACACTATTGTCACTAAATTTGTTACAACTTATGTTTGTGAATTACTTGATTCAGTCACTATTAAAAAATTTTGTCACTGATTTTTAAAGATTTCTGTCATTAAATAAAAATGTCTATCATTGATTTTTAATATATGCTGTTATTAACTAATATAATGATCTATCACAATAAATTATGTTTGTCACAAATAATTGCATCCATCACAATAAATAATATACAATACCTAATTCCATACTTGTTACAATTCAATCATCAATTTTTGTGACAATTGAACTACCACAACATCATAATGTCACCATCACATAACATGTCAACATTAACAATAATATATCCATCACTATAGATAATAGATTCATATGCTTACTTGAACAAAATGATGTAATGCAAAAATTTTGCTTTTATATATATATATATATATATTATATGACATTCTTGATGATAATTATCTTGATGACTAATACTTGAATGTGTTGCATGGCCATATTTCTTGATTACTTGGTTGGATATATATATATATATTAAGCTTAATGCTTATATATATTTGATGGTTTTCACTAACCATTATCTCATAAGCTTAAGTGTTTAACGCTCTCACTTTTAAACCTTTTTTATATAGCAACAAGGGGGAGAAGATTTATGAGCACAATCGAAACACTCTTATATTTAAGTTTAGCTGAAACTGTTGAAAACTTTTGAAACTTGATGCATGTGTTGAAAAGGAGAAACTACATTTCAAATATATTTCAAAATCCCTTTCACTTGAACTTAAATGTTTTCAAACAAGGGCTTAGAGACTAATGGAGTTAGGAGGAGTTTTCAAAAGAGATTTCAAATGCAATTATGCTCATGATTTTATCATATCAAAAAGGAAGAGATTGTTAGACTTGAACTTGATTCATGTTTTGTTTTGACAAAATTGCTTGATGTTTGAAACTTGATTTGAATGCATTTAAAATGGTTTCATCCTCTAAAAGTCTTAAAAAATGTTTGAAAAGCCATTCATATTTAGAAAACATCAAAGAGCTTTCAAACACTAAGTTTTTAGCTTGAGGAAACAAAGAGCAAACATTTCTCAGCTCAATATTCAACTACAAGGAAGATATAGCCAACTACACATGTTAAAATGTCAAGAAACTTAAAGAAAACAAAGTTCCAGTCAACTACAAAGCAAGGCCAGTTGATGCTATGGCAGAATGCATGGAAATCTTGAAGTATTACAAGCATTAGTCGACTACAAAGCCTCACTAGTTAACTAGAATGCATGAGAAAACTAAAAAAGTCAAAGCACCAGTTGACTACATCACTAATGGCAGTCAATCTTAATGCAGAATGCATAGCATTCTTGAAGAAACTCAACCCTAGTCAACTTTAGGAAGGGGACCATTCGATTATAGAAGAGAAAAACTAAAATGATGAGCTCTTGGGTAGAGAATCGACTAGAGCACACTTATACTCAACTATAAAAGCCCTAATTCAAGATTTTAAAGAAACATAGTTGACTATAAAAGATCTAAAGTCGACTACAAAGGCTCAACAACGACTAGAAATGACTCAATCTTGTGTCTAACAACTCTATCATCATTTGTGGGTATGAAAGGAAATCTTACACTCATTTGAATAAATGAGAAGACAGAGAAAAACATTCAAACCCTAAAAAAAAGTTTCAAGATCTTTATTCCTCTCTAGCACTCAACTTTTAAGTTTTTCTTCAAGCATTCAAAGCCATTTGTTATCATTCTTGAGCTGATATTAAGAGATTATTCACTTTCTTGTACTCAAAGCTTAAACACTTAGCTTACCAACCTTTGAGAGGTATTTATTGTTATTTCTCCTTTGTACACACTTTTGCAAAGGTTCTAACTAATCCTTGAAAAGTTCATGTGGGTTGTGCTTGTTCCTGTAAAAAGGCATTTGTGTGAGTTGTGCTTTCTTTCGTTGAAAAGCAATTGTGGTTTGCGCTTAAGCTTAGTAAAATGCGATTGTAAAGGTTTGTGCTTGATCTTGTTAATAAGCATTTGTAAGGGTTTTGCTTGATCCCGTTAAAAAGCACTTTCCTTTAGTGGATTTGAAACTCCTTAGGCACCAACGGAGAAGACATAGGCATTTGAGAAAGCTGAACCTATATAAAATACTTGTATTTTGATTTTTATTTTAGCTTTGTGCTTTATTGCTGAAAATTTACTTAAGAAAATCATTTGCTTTGTTTTCAACACAAGTAACAAATTTATCTTTAAAAAAGGCCTAATTTTTCACTAAGGTTTCAAAAAAATTTTCGAAAGGCCAATTCACCCCTCTCTTGGTCTTTATTACTATAACCTTACTACACTAACAATTCCAATTCCTTCATCGACCCGAAGTAATCGAGATTCCTCACTTGGTCCTTCACTCTTCTAAGTCTAAACAAAAATTGGTTCAAAACATTCAATTCTTGTTTTTGTTTACAAATTTTCCTCTCTCAGTTTTTCTATTCATTTAATTCATTTTTATAAAAATATCATTTCTTCGAATATTAAATTTGAATAAATACAATGATTTCTTCTATTGTTTCTTTCATTAAGAGAATTTTGATTGATTCGTTCATTTTAGAATTGTATTGATTTTATTTCTATTTAGTTCGCTATTAGTATTGAGTTCTTAAAGTTTGTATTCAAAATTTGAAGAAAAGGATCCAGATGCACATGCTCTCTTTTAAAAGGCCTTAGTCAATCTTACCCAAATAATTTGTTTTTTTTTTTTGAAAAAATAATCCTGTACGATTATGTAGGAACCTATAAATGTATGTACAAGGATAGGAAAAGAAATTCCTCCTAAGAAAGCAAGGGCAGATCCTTTTGCCCCCTAAAATTTTTAAAAAAATTTATATATCATATAAAATTTTAAAAATCTTTTATATATTCTCTTGACGGTCCCTTTAAAATAATTTCTTTATTTAATAATTATTACAAATAAATAATTACAAAATGACTCCACATATCCTACTCAACTTTACCCTTTTAACTCTTAAGTTTCTCTACATATCTTTCTCTTTTCTTTTGTCTTTTTCATTTTCATTTTACTCTCTTTTATGTAATTCACCATCGAAGTACACTTTATTCTTCAAGAGGGAATTATGAGCTTGCCAGCTTGAACAAGGATGAATAGGGATCTCTCACCACCATTATGTGAAATTAAAAAGAGGTAAAGGTTTCTTTTGTATTCTTCTTTTTATTTATATTATTATTATTAATTTTTTTTATTTCTATTCTATTTGCTCATATGTTCTAAGTTTTTATAAATTTTTTTCTCCAAATTTCTATGAACCATCAACCATGTTCTTCCTCTTTCTTTTTTGTTTTGTCATATGTGGGTTCTATCTTTTACTTATTATGTTTTTCTTTTTTTTGTTATGTGAATTTTATTTTCTAAGATTTTAGTCTTTAAAACTTAAAAATTATTATGTAATTCTCAAACATAGGGTGTAATATTGCATTATTCCTTAAAATTTCATAAATGAATCTTTTTTTATTAAACTTGATTATATAGAGGAAATTATTAATCCTATGTATCATATTTATCTATTTATATTTTATACATTATAGTTTTATATTTAATATTATTAGTTAAAATAGAAATAAAATAAGAATATTGATGTTGCCTGTATTAGTTATTTTTCAAGTTCGATTAAAGTATAAGTTGAAAACAATTAACAAAATTTTAAAAGAAAATATACAAATCGTCCAAATGACTTTCCTACACTTGAGCCACCAAGCCTCGATTCTTCAACTCATGAATAAGAGTAATGCGAATTAAACATCCGAGTCTCAATTATGAAGAAATGGATGCTTTTTAATACATAATCAATAATTAATAAATCTGAATATAAGAAACTTCATCGAACACAACTTTGCTAAAAAACTATTATAAGTCTTTTTTTTTCTTGATTTGTATGTTATATAAAATCATTGTTTATTATGAATCTTTTAATTTTTGGTTGAATTCAATATATTGATTTTTTTAATTTTTAACTCTCATTTCTTTATTTTTGACCCCTCAACAAAAGTTGGCTAGTTCTACCTCTGCATGAAATTCAAGACCTACTCTAAGGTAAAGCTAGCAAAGCCCTTGCTCTAAGCCCCAAATTTTCATAGATCTCATAATTTTATAATAATATAATTAATTAAATTAAAAATATATAAAAGTTAATATAATTAATTAAATATCTACATATATTCTCATACTTAATAAATATCTATTTTCTCTTCCTTCCCATATCCGTATTAATTCTCAACTATTTATATCAATTTTCATTAAAAATATGTAAAAATCAAGATAATTAATAAAATGACATATTCTCTTATTTCTTAATTATGTGTCTAATAAATTTTTATTTTTTTAAAAGTGTAAAATACAAATTTATAAGCAAATTCGTTCAATTCATATTGAACACAATCGGGTATCAAATTAGTCAAATTCAAACAATCTAATCAAATCCAATTCAATTTGATTTTAATATTTAATAAACCTATTTGAATTCCGATTTATTCAAATTGAAACAATATGAATAAAAAACTGACCTGATATGACCCGACTCAACCCGTCCCGTCTGTTTCCTACCTTAAAATTTATTTACCCAATCATGTTAAAAGCAACGTAGATAGATGAACACAAATCTTGCGTATCTCAAAAACTCAAGGCTGGAATGCACTCGTTCATATCAACCAACAAGAGGCTTCTAATTCAAACACGCATACGATAGCGTTCTAATAAGTTCGATGTCAAGCAACCACCACACAATACAACGTTCAGCAGATAAACTATTACCAGCATACGATAAGACAAGCCATAGTCTTTCAACCAAAGCCAACGAGGGCATAACACTATCCTAATTTCTAAAAAGTAGAAACATGCATAATAGCTCCAGACAAGTGCCTTGTAACCAAGACAATGTTAAACCACAGCCATATGAATCAGAAGTTCCGGATTTAATACATCCAAGGCCCTGGTACAAGAAGATAGAAGGAAGCTCCAAGGATTTCCAGCAAGTTTAGGAATCTTCCCACCTATGCCTTAAACATTTTAGCTGCTCCATCACTCGGTTCATGCAACATCACCACATAAAGCCTGTAGCAAATCATATGATGCCATTTAGTATGGAACTAAAAAGGAGAAAGTGCAGGGAGAGGAGAAAAGTAGTTATACAAGTACAAATTCAAATGACCAAACAATGCCTTAAAACATAAAACACCCCACACCCCAAAACAAATCAACTACAACCTACAACTTATAAAAAGAAAAACTAAAAATGCTTAAAACCCAAACCTTGATTAGATATATGGTAAATTTTTGGGGCATTCTGAGCAGCAGTAGTATGCCCGACAGCTCGTGCGCTAGTGCAGGCTTTGCTTTTTACCCCATCAGCCTGCACCAGTAATGGGGTAGAGTTGATTGATTGCTATTCAGAATCATCATAGACTTCATCATCAGAAAGCTCATCAAATGATCTCATGTCAAGCTGGTAACGAAGGATGCCTCCAATCCCACCAAAACCCCTGCAGAACTGAGAACCCTCCTGTGATTTGTTGGTGACAAACTCAAGACTACAACCAAACCGCTTGTATTCATTAGCAAACCACTCTAAAAGCGGCATCTTCTCCTGAACCTCCATATCAGCAGAGCTAGCTGAATCACGGAAGTTGTTCTGATTAGCTTCCTGCTCCTTGTTCAAATGTTTTATAACAATTTCACCAGTAATGCTGTTCTTCAGCAAATACCTAGTGATGTCCAGATTTTCCCACACAATAAGTATCTCAACAGCTCCCATCTCCAAGGCCTTCAATGTGTCATCCACACCAAAAACATACTTCCCTGTATCTTGACTAATCTCCTCAAAGTATTTCCCAATTAAGCGCTTCTCCTGTATGAATTTCACATTCGACAGGATTTCTGAGGAAAGCTCAATTGCCTGGTTGAAACCATTCTCTCCTCCATAAGAGACATCAACCACATTCAGAATCTTAGCCTGAAGCCGCTGATCAAACATATCTGATTGACTCAGTTCAGTTTTGAAATCAGCTGATCCAGCCAGTATTAATCCAGAAACATTAGGCTGGCTGGTGGCAGGATTGATAAAAAACTGTGTGGCAAGCTCAGCAGTCTTCCTCACATAATTGTGGCGCTTTTCCATTCGAAGTCGAGCAAAACGAAGGGCTGATTGTCCTCCTCTCCCATGCTTCTTTGGAAGATCAACACTGAACTTGTGAAGTACCTCTCTGGTGTTACCACTTAATGTCCCAAAAAGAGTCCCATTACCATCCATTACAATAAAACCAAACTTGTCATCTGATTCCAAAAGTTCATTCAGTGCCTCTGTGTGAAACTTGTTGTCACAAAGATAGAGAGATGCATTTATAGGCCTGAAAGGCTCAAAATCAATTGTGACTTTCTTCTCCTTCCCATCCTCAGTAACAATTGTTCCTGTGTAGAGAACAAGCCCATTGGGAGGAACCTTACTATAAAGTTTGAGCCTTTGCTGAGCAGAAGTGATTGCACCTAACACAGATTGACGGTTGACTCTGCTTTTGATGTTTGAAGCAGTTCCAAATTCATCTCCCAGCATCTTGGTAACCCTAGATATTTGGTCGCGTGGAGGCATTATAAGAGATATCATGCTGGTGCCATTGCCTCTAGCAGCTTCAAGTGCTTTAATCAGCTTCTTGATCTTCCATATCTCAATGTTTTTATCGGTCTCGTGACCGTCTGCCATTGCTAGGTAAAGTAATAATTGCCGAAAAAAGCAGCTACAAAATTACCTAAAAAGCCAAAACATATTAACCAACTATAACTCGAGAGTAGTCAAATCTAGCATTAACGGCATATAAAACCTGAAATTTTTCTCTAGAGTATAAGTCAATCAAACAAAAGAGCCATAACAACATGAATATAAACAAATAAAAGATCTACATCCAATAAACTGCCAATGAAATGGGCAAGCATGTATCAAATCATAGGCAATCACCACAAGCACCATGTAGGCCAAAGCAAGCATCAAACAATTGTATATATACCTTCACTTGTAACACATCTAATTTGTTTGTATTACTAATCAGGCAATTCTTCAAAGAGTTATTACAAATCCATCAGGATCAGAATCAATTTTTTAGATATAGAAGTGCTAGCTTAAACTTCAAATAAACTGAAGAAGCGTGAGAGAAAAAAACATGTGCCACATAGTAACGGGTAATCCTAACAAACAAGATCTTAATTAATCAGTTAAAGTAGACATGAAAACATTTACTAATATAATCATAATATCTTTGCCTCTGATTTTATAGAACATCCAAATAAATCGAGAATAGTCACAAAAAAGTTATATACGAAACCAAATCGAAGAAATACTTTAGTAAGATATTATTTCCTTTAATCAAAAGGCTTCCAAGATATTTCAGTAGATTCTTGTTTGTTTTAATAGCTTCCAATGAAAAACTAACAATCCTAGGTTCCTACTAATATATTTTTATAGATATCCGCCAAAAAATTATACTAATAATATATATGAAGGATCATGATGACGCTTTTTCAGTTTATCCTTGTTATTTGAAAAGAGTAGGCTTTGTTATGTTAAACACCAAATTTTCAAACAAAAATCAAGAAACCCAGTGAAATTCGAAGCGATCCAATTAAATGGAAAAATAGTATTTATAAATTGAGCGACATAATTCATGCAAAATTCCCAAAGTTGCCTTGTCTTATTATAATTGATCGAATCAGAGGTTGGACGGAAGGAAATCAAATAGGAAAAGAAAAAGAAAACGAGAGAACCCCTATTCTTTGAATTGGTAAAATACGGTTGGTAATAAAGGAGAGACCATAACAGATAGATAGATAGATAGAATTAGAAATTGAGAGAGAGAGAGAGAGACCTGACGAGGATCGCCTCCAAAGTGCTGCAAGAAGAGGTTGCGATTTGTTTGCGTCGGCGTGCAGTCCGGCGATAGTATTTATAGGAGAGAGAAAGAGCAAAAACCCAAAGGCAGTTTATATATAGTAGAATTTGTGCACGCCCACAGTGTCAGTAAAAGATAAATCAAATAAATTTAAAAATATAATAATTAAAAAACAAGATAAAAATAAGAAACAAAAGGAGAAGATTGTTTTCTTTTATGCACGGTAAGAGTCTTACTTGAACTAAAACTCTAGATATCAAGAGTTCGTTGAACTGAAACTCTGCAGCACATGTGAAATAGACAGAAAAAAAAAAAAAGGAATTGTATAATTATATGGTATGGCATGTCGTAGGTATTAAATTTTACATCCTAATAATTAAGGGTTGAAAATAGTTTTGGATAAAAATAAAATAATTTTAAAAGCTCAAAATCATTGTTGGACCTTTGAAATTTTGGAAAAATTATTTCAGAAAGCATATTAATTTTTTTTTTACTTAAATTATACAGGGCTGTCTAGGTCTAAATGTCATAATTTTTCATAAAGACTCATTATACAAGTCTTATATGGTTGAAAAGTGTATTAAAGTAGATTTTTTTTGCATATGTTATAAACTCAGTATTCAACAAGATAGGACTGAAATATAGAACATGTTTTAAAATCTGATATACCTTTGAGTATTTTTAACATATGTTGAAAAATATTTTGAATTTTTTAGTGAAATTAGTTTCATCTGAAAGTGGACTCTCTAAGCTTTCCAAAACAATATCACTCAATTCAACATAAGCTTTTCCACAATACTTTTTGCCTTCTGTAATCCAATTACTTTCTCAGTCTATTTTATAATAAACTATCAAAATATGAATCCCATTTCTATTTTCAGTAGAACATACTTTATTGCTATGAGTATTTCAGCTCTCAACAACTATGTTTCATAGGTTTTTATATCTTCTTTAGCTAATTTTGCAGTTTTATCATTTTCTTTGAATCGTTTGTTTCTATTACATATTAGAAAATAAATTAACAATAAGTTTTAGCTTGATTTCGAATATTTTCTTATGAAAATGAATTAATATTCTCTTATTCTCTTTGTATGGGTGTTCATAATTAAAGCTAAGCTATTGTAATGTAACAGAAAACAAAAACTCAATGATGTGAATGTCTATTAGCAAAAATTTAATTTCTTCTTTTTTCTAGACCTCTTTAATTATTCAATTTGGTATGTATAGTTTTCTTAATGAATTATTCAATTTATTGATTCGTATAAGTTAATCGTTTTAGCGTATTTCTATTTGTATATTTTCATCAGAATCATTTTTTTTTTTATAATTGTAACTTAATTTGGTGAGCAATTAATTTAAATTTTCCTATGAGATCTTTGAACAATTATAACTTAGAAAATGCATATTTTGATAGCCAAATGAATTTACTTCAAAGGTGGGACCTAGAGAAGGTTAAAAGGCTTTGTTTTATCTTAAAACTACATTTTGGACCAAAAGTATTGATACATGCTCATTAATTAAATATTGATACTTGAAACTCATAAATTCTTCTTGATGAACAAGTATCGCTACTTGTTCATGAAGTATCGATACTTATAAACATATTGTCAAGGCTTGTCTTTGGAATCCGTAATTGACGCTAAGACTTATGTGGGTATGGTCCACGAGGCCTAAGTAAGTCTTTTAACTAAAATGTATGGGCTAGTCATCCACAACAATCATCTATACATTTATATATTACATATATTCATACATACATGTATACCATTACACAATTATGGAACATCTTAACATAAGGTGTGGAAACACTTTCATTCATAAAACAGCATCTGTTTAACATATATTTCATATCAGCGTGTAAATACACTTTCTAGTTGTGAGACTTTGACCTTTATAGACTCGTAGATAGAAGTAGATGCAATATCCCTAATCAGGGATAATTTTGTCATTTCTTTAATAAGCCCTTAAAAGTAAGATTTTAAACTATATTATGGCTTAAGTAGGCCTAAGGCATAAATGGATGATTAAATAAGGGTAAAATGACGAAGGAAATAAAAATGATGATGATTTCCACTGTAGGGACACAATGGTCATTTTTCACATTGGGTCAAATTTTTTAAGTTTTCATGAACCTGAGCATTTCTAGACCATTATGGACCTTGTCCTAGTGTCAAAAGAGTAAAAAGATTGCATAAAGGATTGGAGGAGAACAATTTAACTTGTGAGGGCATTTTGGTAATTTAAGTGGAGTGGATAAGCTTAGGCTATAAATATCTCTTTCTTCCAGTAGCTTCTTCTCCCATTTTCTAGCAGCTTCTTCTTTTTCTTCCTTCTTCTCTTTCACGTTACTTCCAACCTCCATGGAAGCTTGATATGAACCTCCATAACCTCCCTCAAAATAGCTCCACTTTTCATGCTTTTGGTGCACCTTTTCATAAACCCTTACGCTATTCCACTCTCTCTTTCTCTTTAAAATCCTTGAAGAAAATCTTATTTCCATACTCTTTCTCTTGTTAGGTGTTTTAGAGAGAGAAAGAGGAAGCTTCAATAATAGCTTGAAAGTTTTTGGAAAGAATTTCAAATACAAAGATACCAAGGTGAGTAGTGAACTAGAATTGATTTTTTAGTGTTGAAAATTATTAGTGTTTAGACTTATAGGTGTTTTGGTAGTTGAGGTTGTTCATTCACTTTAGAGTGATTAGTATAGTGAACATAGATAGCCACTTAAATGACAATTGGAAGCTAGCTAAGAGAAAGCTTTTAGAATTTATAAGTATGTGAATTGACTTAATGGTGATGCTAATGTGATAATAGGTTCCAACGAAGCCTCATCGCCCCATTTGGACCATTAGAAAAGTAGAGTCGACTAAAGGTTCAACAAAATACCAGTGAGTGGACTTGCATTTCAAACTTGTTTTGGGAATACGAATGTGTTTGCACAAGATATTTGAATGATTTTATCCAACTTTTCTTTACAAATGTGTGCCAGGGAACAAGCCTTGATTAAATGTTTTTGATATTGTGAAATGTGAGATGTGTATAAGGATGAATCCATATGCTTTATATTATGTTGGTATGTATGTATATATCTTATGAATATGTGCTGTGTATTGATGAATGATGTTGGGTGGTGATATTGAAGTGTGCGAGTAGGGAGTGCACACATGATGATGATGTATGTATATGTAATTGTATGTGTTATAGAAAGCTCATGAATATGGTTTATGGATGTAATGCATGTGAGATCTTGCATGTTGAATTTTGGAAATTTCTAAGCATGTTTAAGTTGAGCTTGTCTTTGCAGCTAAATGGCCTATGCTTGAGAGAATCAAAAGTTGTTGGTGGTGTCCTATTCTCGCTGTGGCGAGATTCATTCTCACTGCAGCGAGAAACTCTTGGGTTTGAGAGGTTTGTCTGACCTGGTTCTTGCTGCAGTGAAAAAGTTGCTGGAGTTTCTCATTACAGCGAGAAACATTCTATTTTGATCACTCGAATTTTGCTGCAATGAGATTTTTTCTCGCTGGAACGAGAAAGTTTCTGTCCGTTATGCTGCCTTGCTGATTTTTGCCTTATTTTTCCATTTCAATTACACCATAGTTGATCATAGACTCCCCACGTTTAGGGGTTTATATAATTAAGTTTGAAATGAGGAATTTAAGAGAGAAACCCTCGGCCAGTTGAGAAACCCTCGTTCAGCTAATGATTTGAGCCAAACTTCGTTGTAGCGAGAATGCCTTTCCGCTGCAGCGAGGACCCATCGTTTCATTTGATTGCTTGTATATCACCAAACCTTTCATTCTTCAAATGCTTGTTTATGTATGAATTCATCGTTATCAAGTGATTAACCATTTAAGGGTGTAACGAGGGGTTTAATAAGAATGAAATTGAATTGCCTTATTTTGAAAATAAATGCATCATGATTTCTTTAAACATTCCTTCTCGTTTGCTTGTTCCCTTCTTATGTTCACTCATTGGGTTTATACTCACCGTTTTCAACTTCATGTTTTCTGATCAAGAGGCAGTCGATAACTAGGTTGAGGTGACCTCGTAGATTCAACTATTGGTAAGTGTCTCGGCATTCAGTAACTCTACTTTCGCTCGAGTCTCTCTGTTGGAAGTCGAGTATTCTTTTGTTGTGTATAGACAAACCGATGTAAATTATTAAATTATATGTTTAGACAATAAATGTACACTTTGATTGGTATGCCACTATGAGTTGGCAATGCTTAGTATTATTTTGATTCAAAGTTATGAAATGTAACTTAGTAACTTTGATGGAATGATGAACAGGTCATATAAATAGGCTTGCTTGGGCTTAGTGGATTACGTCCATTGGGCCCATGCGCCGGTCATGGCCTGGAGTTTGGGTCATGACACTAGTGCTCACATAAGCTCTTAAGTAATCATATTTCTCATTTTTATAAATCTAAACAAGTATAATGTCAATCAATGGCTCCACAATCAAAATATTTTCAATAGCATATAAATAAAAATTTAAAGTCTGACTCGTTAACGAAACATGACTCGACCTTCTAGGTTGCAAGTAGCTACTAGAATACCTATTAAGAAAGAACGAATCATATCTCTATGACATTGACTGCTAGATAGTTAATCAATAATTTGGAAAAAAAAAAGAAATAACATGTGAGTCACAAAGACTCCGTAAGTGAATATGGTAAAGGGACAAGTCGAAGGGGAAGAGTTCTTGTAATAACTCATACTTTGCAAAAACAACATAAATTTCATAAACATCGTTATAGTTCTTTTCAAGTGCTTAATTAACATTATTCCAAATCATTTCTCATGAATACAATTAAAATCTAAGTCATGTAAGTAGATGGATAAAACAATTTTGTAGCTCCAAGTACAAAACCATTTGCGAAGAAAGAACAGAAAGTTCCATATCTTGAGTACCAGTAACTTCAACTTAGGTCTTTTTGATAAGTATTAAAATTAGCAGAACTTAATCTTATCCAAATAATTGAATTTAAAGTTCTTGAAAATTAAAGAAACTAAAACTAAAACCAAAAGCAAAAATAATAATTTAACTAGAATCAATCAAAAGTTTAGAACCACAATATCCTATCAATGTTTCATCTTAATTTCTTCTACTCTCTCTTAACTTACTAGATAGGCTCAAGTTGTTAATCTAGAGTTCTAATGTATTTATAAGTCTCTTCCTTAACCAACTTACTATATTCTTATACAAACTGAAATTAAGAAAGACTCATTAAGCTTAAACTCTAATTATGGCTACATAAGACATGTAAGTGTATTCCTACCCTACATGCGAATCCAATCAATCATCTCATGCAATTGATATTGAATATATGTTATTTCATCCATGGCTTTCTCTAAATTCTCTCTTTCAGTTTCGTTTAGGTTTCCAAATCAATTTAATAGGTGATCAAGTAATTAGACGCATTAAGTACATGATTGAAATAAACAACTCAAACATTATTAATCATAAGTAAGAATTAAAAATTTAAACTACGCATTGGGTTCAATTGCAATTCTAGACTAAAATATTTAGTTCCACATAACTACTAAAAACATCATTTGAAAAAGAAATTTAACCATCAAAACTAAACAAAGAAAGTATAAAGACAATAAAAGAAGGAAGAACCCTTAGATTTGTCAATTCTTTGATCCGCAATCTTCCTTGTTTTCCTTACTTTCTTGTTAGCTTGAATGTCTCTTTTCTTTAGAAAAACCTTCTCTTAATTATTCCTAAAACATGCCCTGAAAAAAGGGTTAAATAGAGCTCGAATCCATGTCAAAATAGAAGTTTGAATGGACGAAAACTCTTTTTTTGGGATATGAGTGTCGTGACTTTTTCTCCTTGGGCACTGAGCTGTTAAAGCTTCAATATTATTTTTTTCCACATTTTCGTTTTAGAATCTGCAGCGTTGCCTCTTTGGTGGTCGTGGTGCCGAGTCCTATGTTCAACTAAAGCATCCTTGCCTTGTCGAGGCACCATGGTGTTGGTCCCAAGTAAATGTGCTAGAGGGGAGGTGAATAGCACAATTTGGCTCTTTCAAAAATTAGGTCTAAGTGGGAACAAATGCAAGTGAAAAGAATAAATGAAAATAAGAACAAAAACAGAGTAGATAACACAACAGAATTTAGAGTGGTTCGGTCCAAGACTTACATCCACTACTTTGATTGTTCAACTAACGATTTTCAAATCAATCCACTAAGAATGGTGAAATTCACAAGCTTTCACCAAGCTTTACAATGGCTTTTACCAGGCTTAGCCAAAACCTTTCACAATGGCTTTTACCGGGATCAACCAAAACCCAAAGTGGTTTTTCAAAGGCTCAACCATAACCTTTCACAATGGTTTTTCATGGGCTCAACCAAAACCCAAAGTGGTTTTTCAAAGGCTCAACCACAACCTACAACAATGGTTTTTCACAGGATTAACCAAAACCCAACAACTAACTTTTCAAGGCTAAGTTAGAACCTATACACTCAATCAAGCAATCCAAGCTTGAATAAATCTCTTAGAGTGCCTTGCACACTCTAAGTAATCAAGAAATGAAGAAAAGATGAAGTACAATTGATCACTTAGCTAATTTAAGATGTACAAAGCTAAGCTCAAACACTTTTTCAAAGGATTTGAGTGAAATACAAGTGTAAAAAGAAAGTTTTTGGTCTTCTAAGCTCAAAATCACTATGGATGGCTTCTCTCACTTATTTTTGACTGTTGGAGAGGGTTTAAATACTTGCAAAATCAATTCTGGCCATTGGAGACAAAAACTAGTCGTTTCTAGCCGTTATTTTGTCATTTTGTGCTTAAATTCAAATCTTCAAACAAAATGCTCTTAGTCGACTAACATACTTCTTAGTCGATTAAGTCATCTCTGTCTTCTGATCCCAATTTTTGGCAGTGAGCTCTTAGTCGACTAACAATTCTTCTTAGCCGATTAAGTCGTCTCTGTCTTTGAACCCAATTTTTAGCAATAAGCTCTTAGTTGGCTAACCATCTTTCTTGGTCGACTAAGTTTTCTCTGTTTTGCAATATACTCTTGAACCAACCAACTTCATTTTTAAATTTTAGCTGACTAACTCCCATCATCATCTGACTAAGAGGCTTCTGTTTTGTGACCAATTGTAGCTCTTTCTTCTTTTCTTGTTTAACCAATTAACCCATCTTGCAACTAAACAAGGATCTTGACTTACTTACAAATACCAAATACATTAACAAATTTAAGCTTTCTCATGCACACTTAAACAATATAATTAGACATCAATGAATGAGAATATTTTGCTATCATCAAAAATATATAGAGTCAACATTCTCTATCTCTTATTTTTTATGATCATGAAACACTCCTAGATTAAGAATGCAATGTCTATGTTCAATATGAATGCTTCAAATCTTTATGCATAATGAGGTGCTCCCCCTTTATCAAGCCCAACCTTATAAAATACTTGCCATGACATTCATGTGATTGACAAAATGCTTGCATACTTGGAAAGCCCTAAAAAATCGACAAAAGTCAGTAGTTTACCTAGAGATGTAACTAAGTTGAATTAAACCTCGATCTAGATCAAAGAGAGATTTTAAGATGAAATTGAAAATTTTAAAGTCCCAAAATGACTTAAAATGGTGATTCGGAGTTTGAGGATCGATTTGGAGTCAAATTGGAATTTTCATTACCTAGGGACAAAATGATCATTTTGCCACCCGAGATTAAGATGTGAGTGTTGGATGAAATTTTTGACTAAGATTGATCATTTGGAGTATAATTTGAGTTTGAGAAGTAAAAAATTTTAATTTCGATATTTTTTCGAGCATAAGGGTAAAATAGTCATTTTGCCACCCTAGGGGTAAAATGGTAATTTTACACCACCCAACACTTGTCCAACACATGAATTTTACCCAATATTATCATGGATAATTGAGAAAATTTAAGTGGTGGAGAGAGATTGCTTAATGGGTAAGTATGACACATGGACCAATGGAATGGTGACATGTGTCAAATTTTCATCCATTAAATATTTGGCTTAAAAATCAGAACATAAACTCTCCCAACTCATTTCTCTTGGCTGGCCAAAGGAAGAAAAGGGAAGAAAAGAAGAAGAACAAAAACCTAGCTAAGAAATTCAAGAGAAATTCATAAAATTTCAAAGAATCAAGTGACAAAAGGTAAAATTTCTTGATTTTGACTTATGATCTACATTTCCCATGCATTCTTTTGCATTTTCCATGGTTGAATCACATGGTTTCATGATGGGTCTCTTGCTGGCTGGACATGAGGGAAGGAGTTTTGATGCTTGATTTGGTTAGATTTTAAGATATGTTAGTGTTTTTAGTTAGTTAATGATGTGTAGCATGAAAAACCAACAAGAAAAATTCATTTTCTCCCATCACCCATCATTGGCCAAATTTTCCATGTGGAATATTGATGATGATTTTGATTTTTATTTCAAGTGAATTGATGAGGAAATGATGAATTATGGTGAGAAAATCGAGTAGGAAAAATCATAGTGTTGATGCACCTACCATGGCCGAAATTTTCAAGAGAAAATGTGAAGATAATTTTGCTAAATTTTATGCTATTTGACTTGTGTTTGATGGTTTGGAGAATTGGAAGAAAAATAGAGTTAATTGGAGTTGAATTGGACATATTGGCCAATTAATCGGGTGATAGATCGAATTGGGCCAATATCGTTTTATTTAGGTACACAATTGAATTTGTGTAGAACATCGCGTTTAGACAATAATCTGAATAATTTGCATTCCATTTCATGCATCCATATAGTTTTATAACGGTTTAGCACCAATGTGGTAAATTGCTTGATTTTGCATCATGTCTAGGTGGTGAATCCTCCACTAAGGGCGAAGAAATTGTACTTGAGGATCGGTTGTTAGAGTACTCTAGAAATTCGACTCCCGAAATAGTGAGTAACCTTATCATCATTTTAATTATCTAAAGTGGTCTTTTTATTCGATTTTGTGAATTTTATGGAAAATGAGTTTAAATGGTAAATCTTTATGTTTTATAAACAAAATGTGTTTAAATGAAAAGATTTTATAAATTGTCTTGAAATTGAATGATGGCTTTGAAAATATAGTAACTGGAGACCATTTGATGTGTTGTAAATTTATGGTTCTAATTGATGGCTTATGATAATGTGTTGGCATGACTGGCTGGAATTGTGGTTTGTGAACTGTATGAATTATTCTGTTTTACATTTACAGGCTAGGTAGTATAATATTAGTCGTCATGCTGTCAAAAATTTTATTATATGGTGGGTTTAGCTTGCTGCTGTGGGCGGGTTATGTGGACCAGCCTATTAGAGAGGCACGGAATCTAGTTATATATGTACCTCGGTCGGAGAGGTGCGTAGGGTATCTCCTGAGGTATGGTTAGAGTTCACGTCACGCCGAACCACCTCGTGATGATGAACTTTGCTAACGCCAAGGAACGACTGTGTTTTTCAAACTAAAAATATATTTATGTGTATACGAAATTTTTAACAGCCTTGGCGGACTTGGTTAAATGCCTTGGCCAAGGTATTCTCGAGAATAATTTTGGCAGGAGCCAAGCCTTTAAGATACTCATAAGCCATGTTGACTATTTAAATGAAATGAATGTTTATGTTATGAAATACATATTTAGATGGAATATTTTAATCATCTCATTTTACTCGACTTTAGATATTTTGAATGATGTTTGTTTACTCACTGGGATTATATAATCTCACCACCCTCATTTCCACCCATTTCAGGCTCAGAATAGGCTGTAGATAGCTGGTTTCATCGAGGCTACCATTGGATTTGCATATTCCAAACTGTAGGTTCACAGTCCTCCTTACTTTTGCTTATTCGGGGGCTCACTGGTTATTGTAAATTAAATTAAATACTCTAGCTTACTGTATCACAGTATGTATGAATTTATTTTGTTTTTACACTATAAAAATTATTTACGTATAATTCTAAAAATATTATTTTATAAGAAAATAGAATATTTTATTGAATATTTTTATTTTTTATTATTATATCCATATAATCATAATTTCATTTTAAATGAAGGTTTTGGACGTTTAAACTTATTTTTGATTATGAATTATGTGTTTTGTACTCGCATACTACATTTTTATCTAGTTTGGAAATTTTTGAAGAAAAATGACCAAAATACCCCCGAGAGACAAAAATTATTTTTTTATTGTTTTGGCTTGGAAATAGCTTATAATCTTTTAAAATATGATACTAGCAATTGTTGCTCACAAGAAAGGTGAGAAAACTAATATTAAAGCCTTGTGGGGTTCCGGTTGGCATTCTAGGTAAAGAATGTCTATCGGGACACCGTGGTGGTTGTCACGGGCTCGAGGGGGATACCGGGTCGTGACACCCTTAGTCAATGCATCTACTTTTCTTTACATAATATTCAACAAAACCAAAACTGAGCATCACAGACATAAATTAAATATGAAGACCTATTTAACTCTATTTGATTTAGTCTTCCTTCTCTCTTTTTCTTTTTCATCATTAAACAAGATAATCAAAACTCCCCCTTAATGAGTGCATCAAGATTTTCCTTTAATCTTTAAATCAAACTTTAATGAATGAGAATCATAAGCACTCATACACCTAAGTCATACAAGCTTATAGATATAGTTCAATAACTTCAAAAGTCAAGCTTGAGTCTATATAAGAACAAATGTATGGGAGTTAAATCATTTCAAGAAATTGTCAAGGATTACTCAAATAACGTTCAAGCAAATTTGATCATTTTGTCATAATCAAAACTATAATAATTTTAAAGCTAACAATCTCCCCTTTTTTGATATGACAAAACTATGAGCATAATTTGCATTTGAAATGATTTTTAAATCTCTCCCTCAATATATGCATAAAATTAAATTTCCTCATAAACCTTCTCCCCCTTTTTGTTATATCAAAAGGTTAAGAAGAGTGAGCATTAAACGCTTAAGCTCAAGAAATAATGGTTAGTAAAATCCATCAAGAATATAAGCGTTAAGACCATGAATATGTAACCATAAAGTATCCAAGTCATCATATATATGCACTTAATATCTTCAACCAAGTCATTAAAAAATATACCCATTAAGCGCATTCAACTATTAATTCATCAAAAGAATCATCAATAACAAAGCCACATGTATATATATCTGTAAGCGAAATGTGGACATAATAATTATGAAGTTCAAGAAAGATAATCATAAAGATATTCAATAAGCACATAAGCCATATTTGAACTCCAATATCAAGTGTTAAGGCTCAATATATCAATTGATAAACATAAGTAAAATCTCCCCTTTTGTAGAAGCACAATATCAATTATGAGAGACGGAATCATTTTAAAGCTCATTATATCAATTGGTCAAGGACTAGTAAAGACTTCCCTTATCATTAAGCGTTCCAAGCATATCAACTTCAAGGCTTAAAACATTCAAGAAAGATATGATCAATTTAAAGCTCAAGTAAGGAAAGACAATTATAAAGCTTGATGCTAATTTTAAAGCTAGACATAATTAAGAAAACTTAAGGCTTGATACCAATTATGCATTTCAACATTCAAGTTTAAGTGAGAAGCAATATAAGGCACAATATCTATTTTGGTGTTTAGAAAGATGTTACCGCTAATGAAGAACACCAAATGTTGAATTCTCACCAAACCTTGTTGTTGAAGATCTTAATTCCTTATAATATCAATGACAATGATTGACTCCCCTTTAAGAAATCATAAGCTCAAGAAAAATTTTAAGAGATCCTTAATAGATTAAATATTACGAAAGAAATCATAAGCCTAGAATAATGAGCATTCAAATGGATATTCAATTTATTTTCCTAATACTCAAGTATTCATGGAACTAAAAAAAAGTATAAGCATTTGAATAGATGTTCAACATATGCATCAAATACTCACATTTCAAGAAATATTTGCGAAGTGGTTCCTAGGCATGTCTAAGGTATCATTAGTCTTCAAGCATTTTTTCTCAATTATCATCAAGCATTCATTATTTATTCTCAATATCAATCAACCAAGTAGTATTAATCAAGCATTTCTAGAAAATTCCCTCAAAATAGCAACTTAAGGAGAAAAAAATATCATTATTAAGCATTTTTAGCAAGTATTCTTCCAAATCAATTTCAAGCAGTCATTCATCAAAGTCATTTTGAAGCAAGCATTGCAAGATGTATTCTCCAAATTATATATGAAATTGTCACTTCAAGGAGAACTTTCACAAAAGGCATATCATTTTTAATGAAGCATGACTAAAGCATTTTGCATTTATTGCAATTATGTATGAAAGTTATGATCAAATAAGCACAAACATGATTTCAAGAAATAACATGGCTATCTTCCTTAATCATGATTCCAATTTTGTTCATCAAAATGCAAGCATGAGTTCAATATAGACATATACCCATTGAATTATGCAACCATTGAAGTTAAAGGTACATGCAATTTCTCAATAATTCATGATTCATGAGTGATATCAATTGTTATAGAATATTGAAAGTAAAGCACTCAACTCATGAATATATTCAAAGTGAACATTCAATCATCAATGAATACCAATTATCATGATTCAAGAAAGAGATATTTAATCAAAGCACATTAGGCATTCATTGCTAACTAAAGTTATAGGCCACATTTTGTTTGACATGTCAAGTTGTTTATGGTAACCTATAAGCTAAAGTTGGATGCACACAAAATCTTTAGATCATTTAAACATTAAGGCTCAATGAAGGCATAGTTAACATTTAAATGCATATTCAAAATAAATTTCAACTATGTCAACTCACAATATATGCCATGATCAAACTTGACAATTAAATTCATATTCAAATGCATAGCTCAAGTCAAGTCTTAGACTTCAAACCTTAAGGTCAAGCATGAAAAAAAATCATATAAGCATGTGTCTTGACCAATATAGTAGATGAACCAAGAATATTTTCATTAAGTTCAATGAGTTCATCCTAATCGAATAAGTATGCATAATCAAGAAATCAATTTTGAAACAATCATTTGAGCACGAGCATAAAATATATTTCAAGAATTGTTCCTAGACTAGCATTGGAACATTTCAATTTTCATGAGAAGATATTTTCTATATATGCACATGAAAATCCAATCGAATTAACAAATTCAAGCATTGATGAACAATTTCTCATATTTCTATTTTGTCGTTGTAATTACATGAGAATATATGGAATCAATATGAGTGTCATGCTTGGGAATAGATAGATTTATGTGATCAAAAAGGATTTCCCATTTTCAGCAAGTTTAGCAATTTCAAGAACATGTACTTACACCAAATGATCATTAGAGTATTCATAATGCATGTTTTTAAGAGTCAAGATTTATTTTTCAAAAGGAAATTCAAGGAAGAAAATATTGTAATGGACAAGAAGTAAAGTAAAAAGACATTTTGAAACTCAAAACCTGTCCATTTTGGCTTTAGAGCACTCAAGAGTCAACTATATATCCTTGTGGTTCCACTTTTTATCACTCCAGCAACATTGTTTGCATTTTGTTCTCCAATAGTCGACTAGCTATGCTAAGGAGTTAATTATGCTTGATTCATGCGTATTGAAAAGCCAAAAAAAGGTGCAAAACATGTACTGTTCCAAGGTATAATGATCTCAAAACATGGATTTGTGTGAGAACAATTTAGAATTTCATTTCAACCATATTTAGAACATCATTTTGGACATGTATGATCAAAGATTCTTCAAGAAAAATATGTGAACTCAAATTTTGGCTTTTATTTTGTTCACAAGCGCTAAAAAGTTGAAATGGTCATTTGAAGAATCTTGTCTTTAATATGCTTAAATATAGTCAATTTACATCATGATTGTAACTATGACTTATAACATGTACAACAAACATTTAAACAATGTTTAAGCATAATAAGCATCAAATTTAGCATTTTCTACAATTTTTCAATATATGGACAAAAATGCCCTTGAGGTCATTTAAGCATTCATTTGCAATAAGATCAAGTTATAATAGCATTTTCAATATAAGGCACACTTGTTCAAGTTTTATTTCATTGAAATCATTGTAGCCTCAAGCATTATAAGAAGGTTTGTTCCTTTGCTTGAAAAATGCTATCAATACCAAATTATCACACTCAAAATCATGCTTAAGAAATCCCTTTCAATCAATTTCACCAATCATAAGAGAAATACTAAGAAAAATGGTATTTATGCAATTCATGTATCAAATCAATTTTGCTCAACCATGCTATGTCATCAAAAATAATGAATCAATTTCAATAAAAGAGAATAAAAATATTTCGCAGGAAAATCAATTGATAAAGATTTAATCTTTCTTTACAAACTTTTTAACTTGAAACATTCAAGATTAGACATGCTTTGTGAAAAATCATGAGCTCAATATCACTCAATTTTGTTCAATTATGCTTTAAATGATTTATGAAATGTGTAATGAGCATAATGAATCATTTTTATGCATGTCAAGGGTCATTTGCAAATATCTCACAATTATGTTCCAAAAATGCCCTTATGACCATTCAAGCTTACAAGCAAATATGTACATCCAATAAGAGCAAGTCATAAGTGTTTTTCATTATGAAACAAACTTGTTCAATTCATATATCATTCTAAACTTAAAGGATGGCAACATTTTTCTCATATAAGCTCATTTTGCTTTAAAAGTACCAATTCAAGTAATCAAAACTTTCAAGCTCATTATCAACCATCTTGAACTATTCAAAGAAGTTCTAGAATGTAAATCAAGATTGTTCAAATGGTCGACTTATGTTAGGCACGAGAAAATCAAAGACAATTTTTTTAACTCAATTTTTCTTGTTTTAGGCTACTTAAATAATTGTGAGTGTAAGTCATCAAGTATGCTCATATTTCTATCACATTATCCAACCTTTTATGTTTCAAAATTATGCGCAAAAATCATTTTTCCTCAAAGAATTAGTATGGAAACAATTTCATAAATCATGAGGAAATTTTATTGAAACAATTTTCCATAACCAATCAATCTTAATAAAATAATTTTCTCAAAATAAGGATGATGATATATTCAAGATCAAATATAGTACATACTCAATTTTTAGATTCATACTTCCTTGCAACTTATAGCATGTATCATATCAAATCAAGTTGCATAGCCAAGATTGATCAGTAAAGCTCAAAAAATTATGCACTTAATAATCAAGCGAGAATAGGCAACTAAAATTTTCAATGTAGAAAAGCAAAAAATTTTAGTAACCAAGCCAAGTGAATGAAACATTCAATAAATAAGCAATCAAGATTCTCATTAAAAAAAGATTTTAGCATAAAAATCACCCATTTTCCTTTACGTGTGACTAGAAAGCATCCATTCTTCAACAATTGTTCCTCCTTGCTGTAGCACACTTACAAGAGACATTTTTCATTTGATCTTTGGTATCCAAATTGCTTTGAATCCTTGCAAGTTATTCTCATTGCATAAAGTTTCTTTTGGAACCCACACTTGTCTAAATTTGTAAGGCACACATTTTTTAATTAGACAAGTGTATGAACAATAACTATAAAATGTGCAATGATTGTATTTGGTCATTTTGGAAGATGAGGAATTTATGGAAGCCTTTTGTTTCTCATTCAATAAATCTTCAAATTTCATTTCCATATCAAAATTTCCTCTTTCCAAAATATCAATTTTCTTTTGGTAAGCTTTAAAATCCTTTTCCAAATTTTCATTTTCATTTTCCAAGTCAATTTTCATTTCCATCAAAAATTCATTTTCAACATCGAGTATGGAAATAATTTTCTTATTCTTCATATTCATTTTCTCAAACTTAAATGCTAAATCCTCAAAAGCATCATGCAATTCATCAAAAGCATATGAATTAAGTTCATAAGATGAAGAAGTTACCTTTATCTCTTCAAGAGCCATGAAGCATAATTCAATTTGATTTGAGGATTCATGTGAGACCTTGACCTTTATAGACTCGTAAAGGGAAATATACGCGATATCCCTGATTAGGGGTAATTTCGTCATTTTCTTAGTAAACCCATAAAAGTAAGGTTTTTAAACAATATTATGGTCTAAGTAGGCCTCAGGCATAAATGGATGGTGAAATTAGGGGTAAAATGGAAAGAAAATCAAAATTTCGATGATTTTCACGATAGAGGCAAAATGGTCATTTTTCACATCGGGTTAAAATTTTATGTTTTCATGAACCCGAGTATGTTTAAACCATTATGGACCTTTTCCCAGTGTCAAAAGAGCAAAAAGATTACATAAAAGATTGGAAGAGAGTAAGATAATGGTGGAGGGGCATTTTTGTAATTTTAAGGGAAATGATAAGATTGCCTATAAATATCTTGAATTTCCAGCAGCTTCTAGAGATTTTCGAGCAGCTGGTCTTCTTCTTCTTCTTCTTCTTCTAGAGAATCAAAACTCCATGGAAGCTTGATTTAAAGCTTGAATGATTTTCTCTCTCTAGCTCTAGTTTTCATACCTTTGAACCCTTTTGACTAGAACCTTTGAATTCTTTCATCCTCTGACTTCAAAACCCTTGATAAAGCTTATTTCCAGACTTTCTCTCACTAGTTAGGCATTCTAGAGAGAGAAAAAGAGAATTACTCCATTGATTTGGAAGCAATTGAAAGATAATTTGACTACAAAGGAGCCCTAGGGTAAGTAATGAACTAAGCTCGATTTTTAGTTGCAAAAAATGGCTAGTAATTGGGATTTATGAGCTGTTTTATTGTTGACTATGTTCATTACTTTTTAGTGATTAAGATAGTGAACATAGATAGCCGTTTAATGTGGCAATTGAAAACTAGCTAAGAGATAGCTTTTAGAGTTCATAGTGTGTAAATTGATCTATTGTTTATGTTAATATGATCCTAGGTTTTAAGGAAGCCCCATCATCTCATTTGGACAATTAGGGGAATTGGAGTCATTTAAAGGCTCTACAATCAATTGGTGAGTGGACTGCCTTCAAAACTTATTTTGGGAATATAATGTATTAGACAAACGTTTGAATGATTTTATACGATTTTTCATGAAAATGAATGCCTTAGGAGCAAGCTCTTGAGAAATGATTTATGTTATGATATGTGGTTATTATGGATTTCTATGTGGCTGCATTATGTTGATATACATATATGCTTGAATATAATGTTGTGTAATTATATTGACTCGGCTATGTGCGAGTAGGGAGTGCGCATAAGCCGAGGATGACCTAGTTATGTGCGAGTAAGGAGTGCGCATAACTCGATGATGACCCAGCCATGTGCGAGTAGGGAGTGTGCATGAGCTGTTGAGAATGATGATGGGATGGTGTGATGATGATGATGGGTACATGCGTATATATATATACATATGTAAATATGTGTGTTATAGGAAATTGATGGATAATGGCTTATGGTTGTAATGCATGTGAAACTTGACATGTTAAACCTTGAGAAATTGTTATGTGTTTCATATTGATTTTGAACATTTCAAGCAGGGTGGTTTTCTTTGAGAGAAAGGGAAATTTTCATTTGATGCCCTGTATTTCGCTGCAGCGAGAAAGTCTCGGGTTTTGAAAGGGTAGGCTGGCCGAAAACTCACTACAGCGAGGATGCATTTTCGCTACAACGAGAATGACACTGTAGCTTTTCGCTGCAGCGAAATACATTCTCGCTGCAGCGAGAAACTTTCTGTTTTTGGGTTGCAATTTCGCTGCAGCGAGATTGAATTTGGCTGCAGTGAGAAACATTCTGTTTCTGGGTTGCAATTTCGCTGCAGCGAAAAACTTTCTGTTTTGGTCTCCTATCTTGTTCAATTTCTGCCCTATCTTTTACTTCTTTGCTACCATATCGGAGCATGGATTTCCAACATTAAGGATTAAATGAGTTAAGTTTAAAATGAAGAGGTTTAGTGAGAAATCCTCGGCCAGTTGAGAAACCCTCGTTCGGTTAATAACTAAATCCCAACGTCGCTGTAACGAAAATTCATTCTCGCTGCAGCTAAGATTCGTTGTCGTATTTGACTTACTTGTGTAATATTGAAGCTTTTATTCTTCAAATGGTTCGTTATGTATGGGTTAATGATTTTCAAATGATTAATCATTTAAAGGCTTGATGAGGGGTTTTTAATAAGAATAAAAACAAATTGCATTGTTTTGAAAAAGAATGCATCATGATTTCATTAAAGATTCCTTATGGTATGCTTGTTCCCTTCCTTGTTCACTCACTGGGTTTATACTCACCATTTTCAAATTCATGTTTTCAGATCACGAGGCAG
>NC_030850.1:19446362-19469704 GCF_000208745.1 Theobroma cacao
CGAGTCCCTCCGCTGGAAGTCAAGTCTTCTTTTTGAGATGTATAGGCGAATCTAATATACATTATTGGAATACATGTTGTAGACAATGTATGTATATAATAAATGAGAAATGCCAATACGAATTGGCAATGTCTATTAATATTTTGATTTTGAGTTTTGAAAAATGACTTAACAATTTATGATGGAATGATGAACACATCGGACTAATAGGCTTGCTTGGGCTTAGTGGACTATGTCCATTGGGCCCATGCACCGGTCATGGCTCGAAATTTGGGTCGTGACAACATGTTGTAGACATTGTATGTAAATTTTTAAGGAGTAATGCCAGTACGAGTTGGCAATGTATATCACTATTTTGATTCAAAAGTATGAAATATGACTTAGCGATATTTGATGGAATGATGAATAGGATAAATCGATAAGCTTGCTTGGGCTTAATAGACTACGTTTATTGGGGCCCTTGCGCCGGTCATGGCCCGAAAATTTGGGTCGTGACAATTCATTTTCACTTGATTCTTTTTTTTGTATTTGCCATGTTGCTTGTTGAGCATTGATTCTCACAAGACTTGTCTTCCAATTCCTTTTCCTTCTTTGTTTCTCCATATAACTCTTCTAATTTTTTCCAAATTTGCTTAGTACTTTTGCACATGAACACTTTATTGTATTCTCTATAATCAAGTGCACAAATGAGAGTGTGCATGGCCTTAGAGTTCATTTGTACTCTCCTCATTTCAACTTCAATCCACTTATTTCTATCTTTGGGAGTTTTCTCACCATTTACCGAATTTGTAATCATAGAAATGAAAGGACCATCGGTAATGACATCCCATATCTCATAGTCATAAGCCCTAATATAAATGGACATTCTAGTACTCCAATAAGGATAATTTGATCCATTAAATAGAGAAGGCATATTAATGCATTGACCCTCAACATCAAAAGATTTTTTCAGAGCCATTTAGATATCCCTAAAGATGTTAAGCCTTAAAAATGAGGGATAGGCTCTGATACCACTTGTTGATCCCAAGTAAATGTGCTAGAGGGGGGTGAATAGCACAATTTAGCTTTTTCAAAAATTAGCTTTAAGTGGGAACAAATGCAAGTGAAAAGAACAAATGAAAATAAGAACAAAAATAGAGTAGATAACATAGCAGAATTTAGAGTGGTCCGGTTTAAGACCTACATCCACTACCTTGATTATTTAACTAAGGATTTTCGAATCAATCCACTAAAAATGATGAAATTCACCGTATAATTAACTTAAAGCAATTGAACCCAATATAATTAACTTAAATAAAATAAATGACTAAAAATAATTAATACTTAAACTAAATCTTATAAACTTAGACAAAATTCATCCAAAATTGTGACCAAATAACTCTATGAAATATAGTTATCATTACCTCAATAACTTCTTTGGAAGGTAAAACCCCCAAAAATCCTTAGCTCAAGAAAAGGTTTGTTGTTAAAATTTATAGAGAAAGGTAGTTAGACTAAACCCATGGATTCAAAGCTAACAAATGGTTAGATCATACCTTAGATTCAAGTTTGAAGGCTTAATCTTGGCTAAATATGGACTATGGTGGCTGTGGGGGGTTTAGAGAGTGAAAAGGAAGTAAATGAAGGTAAAAAAATGAGAAATGAGAAAAGAAGCTCGAGTTACGCCTTCTATTTTTTTCTGCTAGACTCAAAGGATTGACCTTTTAGGCCTTAGGGTCTATTCTTAAGTCTATTTTTTTCTTTACATGGTTGTAGGTTATGACCTTTTAAACCTTATGGGTCGATCCATTTAATTTCCAAAAGCATATTCTATGTTTTGCTTAGCGGGGATCAACCTTTTAAAGTTTAAAGGTCGATTCTAGTGATTCCAAAAGTTGTCCAAAGTGTTATGTGTTGCAAGGATCAACTTTTCCTCTTTCAAGGGTCAATCCCCATAATTCCAAAATCTATTTTGAGCCTAAACACTTTCGAGGATTGACCTTTTATGCCTTAACTTCCAAAAATGCATTCTTTTGGTATCATTTCTCTCTTATTCTTTCAACAATCAATCTTTTACAATTAACACAGTATATGAGAGAAAAATTTATCACAAAATTGTTAGGAAGCTCATCCAACAATACAATTATAATACGTCTCATAAAAAATACCTGTAATTTATCAAATCTCACTATATGAAATGTTTGGGGTTTCACACCTATAACAAAAGGATTGATACTTATTGAGTAAGTATTGATACTTAAGTTACAGATTTCAAAAAGATTAGGGTAAAATGGTCTTTTTAGAATTATTTTTGTACCCTAAACCTACATAAACGTTCCCTAAATGGTTTAACACTTTCTCTTACTACTCTCAGGCTCTTTTTTCTCTCCTCTTACTATACCTTCTTTCATCTTTCTAAAGCATTTCAAAATAGTTGAGTTCTAATTTTCATTTTAAGGACTCCTAGAGGTAAGGTTTCATTGTTTTAAACATTTAATTTTTGGGTTTTGATTTCCAAAAATTATGATTTTCTAAAATTTCGTTTCTTTCTCTAAAACTTAGGTTGGTTTTGGTTCTCTCAAGCTCACCAACGTAAAATTACTAAACTCCGTAGTTAGTTGTGTTGTAAATACATAGTTAGACCATGATTCAGTTATTGATTTAAATTAAAAGAATAAGTAAAGAAGTCTGTGAAAGGATGAATGGATATTTGTGAAAGTTAAGAATTAGGAATAAAGTAATGATGATGGATTAAACATGGATGGGTGATGTTGGAAGAGTTAGCATTTTGGATGGGTTGAGTTCACAGTCGAAAGGTGCTAAAGGGAAAGACATGCTTCAGATAGGTGAGTAGATATGGTGTTTTTAATTATTTTGATATAATTAAGCATGCCTTGTCTACGATTTCATATAAAAATATGATTTTCATGAAGCATGAATTATGTGAAAGGATTTGATGTTGATTGATGGATTTAAATGAGTCTGGTGATAAACCCGTAAATGATATGTAAATACGCCTATTATGTATTTAGTTTTGTGCATGGGGAACAAACACTTTGAATGTTTTGATATCTCAAAATTTTGAATTTTTTTCTGTGAATTGGTTGCATGTTTGATATTGGAAATTTATGATGGAAATGATTTTTGAAAAAACCCAAGCATTGGGCCATTCTGATTTTATTAAGTTTTATGAGTTGATGACATTGGAGGAATTATGTCTCAACATTATGATTTTCTTTGTGAATGATTTCACCTTTTGTTTTTAGTTATAAAGATTTAAATGAAATTTGATTTTGGAAATGTTTTTAATGGAGCCTATTAAGTTAAGAACTTGTAGTTAGTGATACTAGAAGCTAGCCATTGGGCACAATTATATGTTACACTTTGAGGTTGGTGACTTGTCATGACCTAATCTTAGGTCCCATGACTAATGCAAGGGACAAATTAGACGTCCCACTCAACCCAAGCAAGCCTAAAAATAAGCAATATCCAATAATCAAATATATACCATTGGACGCATCACCATGTAAACATAAATAAATTTGTATCAAATTTCAAATATATCAATTTGCACTATCTCGTGCCAAAGTACAGAAGAAAAATAATTTCAAACATCAAAGTATAAGCCACCTCGTGGCAAACCTAAAGTATAAGATTTATTTACAATATGTAAACAGAGTTCAAACCCATAATAGACAAATATGACAAACAAAGTACAACCTAAGGGAAAAGGTTGAGCACCCGAGCATTTGTCTCATTGGTTGGTGCATAATCCCCCTGCCTAAAGAGCAGGGTTCGAATCCCCTCTCTGTCAATTATAGAAAAAAAAAAAAGAAAAAGGTTGACATCTATTAGATACCTTATCAATTACCATCTAAAACCAATAGAAGTAGCTCCTCTCAAAGGACAGTGAGCTAAACATTTTACGGATCTAAAAACAAAAATGAGGAAAACTAATAGATGAGTCACAAAGATTTCGTGAGCATATATGGGGAGAAGGAACAAGGTAAACGAAAGAATATTTATAACATACACTTTCAAACTTAATGCAATAAAGCAAAATTTCCATATATTTCCAATTTTGGCTTCCAAAGTGTAATCAAATCATTTCATAATCATTCAGTTGTACACAAACTCTTTATAGAGTTTAACAGTCAGTACCAAAGCCATTTGTATCTCAAAATCTTTTTAAATTAGTGAAAAGTTCCCCAAGAAGCGTTAAGTATCACTAGATTATTTAAGGATACTTTTCAAACAAAATGTTTTTTAGGATTTCTTAGGTTCAATGCATCGATACTTTTGTCATAAGTATTGATATTGTTCAAATAGAACGTCTTCTGTCTTCCAAGTATTGATACATTTCAAATAAAATGTAATTCTAGGAATCTTTGAAGAATAAGTATTGATACTTCCTCTCGAAGTATAGATACTTTTTTCATTGAACCTAGTTTTTCAGCCAAAACAAAGCTCTAAGTCCTCAAATAAGTCTATAATCATTCAGATTCAAATTCTCAAAGTTTAAATACCAAAATCAAAGTACAATTCCAATGCAAATGGGTTTTCTTCAAACCACTAATTGATTCAATAATTATCCAAGATTCAAGTGCAAAGGCAAACCATATCTCATTTTCCCAAACCAAATATCAAATAACAAAGTGAGTAATTTGTGCTGCATTAACTTAAGAGGAACTATTAAAACAATGTGAGTTCAGGCATTTCACCACTGGCTAAATAACAAAGGTTAGGATCATATCAATTACCAAGTTGAAACAAAGGGTGCCGTCACGCTTAAATGGTTTGGTACTTATAGTTTGTTGGAATAAGCCTTGTAGCCAATCGGATTGCTTAAGGCTTAGATCCAATCAAGCAATCATATCATTCATGTTGAATGATTGAAGGATTTTCTTCATCAATAAAACTATGCTTATACATTTATTAGATGAAGTCTATGAGATTAACATGCCTTGCAAGGGAATTATAAAGTGTTATAATTATGAGATTCTTATGTATCAAAGCATAATCTCTAAATTGTTTCTAGTTAATGTATCATTGAGACTGGATATCAATGATGCTTAAAGACTAGTACATTATATGTTCTTTACTTAGAGCGTAAGCAACTAAATCTCATAGATTGAAGTATTGAGATACTTGGAACTAGAATGTAGGTGCTTATTTTAGGAACAAGTTCATTGAACATGACTCGACATGAGGATTCCATATGGTATTTAACTCTAGTGTCAATAGAGCGTATCCTCATGTGACAATTGTGTAAGTGACCCTTAGACTTGAGACACCAAGTTGTTTTATATGAGGATTACTATACTTTGATTTCATCTCTACAAGTCCTACCAAGGATGCATAAACAAGATGCTTTTGGGTATAGCATGAGACATATAAAGGCAAATGAGTGGTCAAGATGAGATTCATCATTCTTTGTAATTAAGGAGATGTATCTCAATTCTTCATGCCTTAAGTTAATTTATGTGAAGACTCTGGCCAGAGCACAATAGATTTTAGGAAATAAGTTCCCTATAATCCATGATAGCTCATTAGTACCATGACTAACATGGAAGGTTTAGGAGTTGATACTTGCACCATACTTTTGAGATTTTTGAGATAATGATGAAAAGATTGAATTCCATTAAGAGACTGATCATTGAAAGGTTGGGTAACTTGAGACATTTTGGACAAAAAGTATCAATACCTCGAAGGTTGGGTATCAATACTCATCAACTCGAGAACTTGCTACTTAAAAAATATGGATACGAAAAGGGAAGGTATTGATAACTAGTTCGCAAGAGGGTCTCGAGGGGTATTTTGTGTTGAAGGTATTTATACCTCTAGGCTGAGTGTCGATACCCACTATTGGTTTTCTTTAAAAAAGCCTTGTTTTGAGACATTTTACTAACCAAAACACATTGTGAGTCCAAATAAAATGTTGGGGTAATTTTATAGTAATTCAAAGGTGTTTAGATGAGCACGAGTATCTCTTTACTTTTTAAATTATGGAAATGTATATTTGATTAAAAAAAGGCATATTTGTGACAAAGTATGGTTATTTAAAATACTCCTTTGCTCTATTTGTTTCCATCCCTTCCCCATATCTGCTCATTGAATTTTATACTCACCCTTTAATTTATGTCATGTTTTTCAAGATCCTTGATTAGGGTAGATCGCCATAGTTAGGGTGGTCCCCTATCACCTTTTGGTAGGTATGCTTAGAGCTTTCCTTGAAGCCACTAGAGTCTCAAGTGACGCTCCGTTGTAGTGTCATGTCAAATCTTACATATTCTATTATTTTGTCATTTTGAGACATACGGTTGTGTAGCCAATGATTGGTGGTATTATTTATTTTGTTCATATATACATGATGATTATGATGGGCCCCCATGTGTGCCGCTGGTATATATTTACATAATCTATTTATGCAAATGGTTATCAGACCATGATTGGAAATGGGCACGGACAAGGTGCTATATGATTGGTAATTGTGACTTGTATGGTATTGTATGACCATGTGGATTGCATGTGTGGTATGTGTATATGGTATGCCCTTGACTAGGGATAACGTTGGCGATTTGTATAAGGCTTGGATTTAGTGGACTTGCTTACTTAAGTCCTTGCACGTATCATGGCGTGGAACTAGCTTCTGACATTTATAATTTGGAATTGTTGTATTTAATTAGCTGAACTAGCTTTTTAGAAAGTAATTTGCAATTCAAGAGGCTGTCGAAGGCGGCAAGAAATGTTGCAGAGTTGGATGAAGTAATGAAAAGCAAGTTTAGTTTGAATGCTTATTACTCAAATCGGTTCAAAAATCCTTCAAGTAAGATAAATAGATATTGAATTGTAGTGTTAGCGTGTCTAGCTACACCTAGACTTAGTTGGCAACATGCTTTTACCTTGTAAGCAAGTCAATTGGAAATTGAATTGTACTCTTAGTATGTCCAGGTACACTTGGACAGATTTTTGCCTTTTGTAAGTTGGTTTATAAACCTACAAATTTGGAATGCAAACCTATAACTTAGAAATACTATGCACTCTTTTGCGTGGAATGAAATTCTTCCCCCCCACTTTAAAAAATTTTTGTATCAGAGAGAGATTGTGGTCAACAAGATTAATGGAGAAAGCTGCCGAAGAATATAGAAGAAGATTAAGGAAATAGAAGAAAAATGTGAGTGCAAAAGCGGACCCAAGAAAATATTGCAGAAAACAGACACACAGAGCTGAAGCAAAATATAAGGGCAGCTCAACTCCAAGAGACAGAACATATGGCAGAAATCAAAGTTTCAAAGACACAGTAAATGATAAACTGGAACAGAAATATCCACCATGTGGGATTTGCAGCTGAACGAAAAGATTAATAGCAAGAAAGCACAGAAGATTTATTTTGAAGAATGGAGAAAAGCTGCTGCATAAGACTAATGAAAAGATGACTTGCAAATGAAGATTTTGTGCAGAAGGCGGTCTCAAGAAGGCAAGGAGAGCTTAGAGAGAAGTTGCTCCGCCGATGAAAGAAAGCGTGGATAGAACTGCTCCAATGATGCGACAACGACTATAGCGGGTGAGAAGTGCAGCAAGAAAAAAGATTGTTTGGTGGGATGTACACCAAAAAGGGAAAAAAAAAGTCAAGTAGGTGATCGGTGGTGAAACAGAGAAGAGAAGAAGATTTTAACAGGCCAATTAAGAGAGGGAGATAATGGAGAGAGGGTGTTAAAAAGTAATATGCAAGAATTGATACAAGCAGAAATTGCAAATTAAGAGGGGGTGTTAGAAAGAAATTTGCAATTCAAGAAAGTTTTACACGACAGCTGTCATAGGCAGCAAGAAGCGCTGCAGAGTTGGCTGAAGTAATCTAAAGTCAAGTTTAGTTTGAACACTTATTTAGCCCGTTTAAGAATCATTTTAGTAAGGAAGTCAAATAGAAATTGAATTGAACTCTTACTGCATGTGTCCAGCTACAACCTTATTGTAAATCAAATTTAAATGGAAAGTTTATCATCGAAAATCTTGTAAAAACCAGTAATCAAAGCCAATTCAGAAGCCCAATGCTGGGGTCCTCCGTAGAGACATATACTATGAACAGGATGGGAATCAATGGTGAGTTTGATTGGATTTTAGAGGCACCTTTTGTTTTGGACTGGGCAGTGGTGGAGCTATAGGTGGTCTGGGCAGTGGAGGAGCAATAGGTGGTGGGCATGTTGTACAACTTGGGGGAGAAGAGTCGTGGTAGTAAGGATACACAGAATATATAGTTTGTATTATTGTGAGGGCGAAAAGAAAGACGGCACCAATCAGGGAAAGTATAGCCCATGGATTTCTGAAGTAGGTGTGAATGAGATTGGCCCGCCATTCATTCCAGGCTTTCTTGCAGTACCTGTTCACTTTCTTGTGCACCTCGTCTAGGCTGCTATCTGGGTCGAGCGTAATATCTTTTGACAGCGAGTTGAACAGGTTAGCCACTGCTTTGTCACTTCCAAGGGCGTTCTGAATGATCCCTGTCGAGTGTAAGAGGGCAACATCCTTCTGACTGTCGATGATGTTATCCATGAAAAAGATATAGGATGTCACCTCGTTGCCTGCCCCAACATGCAAACGTTCAAATGCTATAACATTTAAAAACATAGACTCTGTGGCATCATCTACTATGATAACGGGAAGCTTAAGGATTCCGCCATGAAATGTAATATCCTTGAGGCTGACAGTTTTACTTTTCTTGAAACGGATTCCTGCTTCATTAAGCTCCATTGCAGATCTAATGATGTCATCACCATCTTCACGGTGTGTGCTACGTGGTTTACGGTGACGTTTTCTTCGTGGACGTCCAGGTACATCCTGAAGAAGACTTTTTCTGTACACATCCAAGACGTGCAAGCAACTTCCCAGGCATGAGACGGGCGTATTGGGAGAGCAAAACTTGAGTATAAGTTTGTTGACAAACTCTTCATCCTGCATCAATGTAAAACCTGTTATAAGAATAGAACAAGCAGGGATTCAATAATGTACAGGAAGACTAGAGACAACCTTAGTTCTATTGCTATCAACGGCAACTAATTTTTCTAGAACTTGCATTGGCAATTGATTTTCGAGCATTAACATATCTCGCTTGATAAATGGCATAATGTGTAGCTTCCCATGATTGCTGAAGATTGGGTCATTTTGAGCATAATCTTCCAGTGTATGAGTAGCAGAGCGTAAAATTTCCAGCATGAAACAGCCATCAAGAATCATCAGTTGCAAAAATTTATCGTCATCTTGCCATTTTGGATCAAGTAGATCATAGGATTCTTTCAATTTTTCCACCTCCTCAGCTAAAGAGTGGACAAACATCTCCAAAGGTTTTCTTGATCTCCTCAGAAAATGGAGGAGCGCTCGTTGCTTGTGCTCCTCCATGGGGATAAGATGAACTTCACCATGATGGTAAGGGCCCAAGGAGACTACCTGAGGCATGTAAGCTTTCTTGTTTAGGTCTGTGATGCAGGCAGGTATTCTGTAGATTGATCGCTTCATCCAGTGCTCCTTCTCTGTCTCAGCGTTAGCCATGCTGTCGAGTTTTCCGTTAAATTCAATAACCCAGTTCGCTTGGTCCATTTCTCTTCAAGATGCTCCAAAGTGTTTTTAACGACGAGAAACGAAACTCACCAGTGCTGACTACTCTTCCTACTTTTTATTGCTGTATATCAGTTTTATTAGAGAATAGAGATCTATAACCAGACCTCGACTGTGTTACTTTTTCTCGGCTCTGCAAGAAGGAATTTGATTCATAGATCTTGCATTGGATAGAATTTGACTTTCATATGACAATAGATGCTCGGCTACAAGACAAAATGGAAAAAGGACAACATTAGGAATATAAGAGATTGCATTCGTTTTGCTGGCCTGTTACTTGTAGGGACAACCTCTAAGCTACTTTTTTGCTGCAAAAAGGGGAAAGGGAAATAGTGAAATTCCTTTCTTCATTATGTTAGCCATAAGGTCCTGGCTCAAGTCATTGTTTTTCTCTTTTTTTCATTTTTGGGTTTTTGGATAAATTCAATTTTATTCATTCAGAGAAAGCGGGGAAACCTACTACGAAGGGGCACAAACTGCAATAAGAAGGCAGAAAACAGAAATGAGAAAGAAAGATGGAGATGTTAAAGATAAGTCTTTCATTCTTCTAAGCATTTCCATTCCACAGCGAACCTGCTTTCCTATTCTCAAGTAGTCAAGCAATAAAAGAAAAGTATCAAGGCAAACAAAAGGAAAAAAAAAAAAAGAGGAGACAACATCCGGAGGAAGCAAAGTAGTCTAAAGTTATAAGGCAAAGGAATACAGGTTGAAATAAAAAAAACTCTGTCCAGAAAATTTTGTGGAGCTCAAGAAAAGTATCAGGATGGAGTGACACTCGCGATGGAATTTGAAACAGGGCCTCTATGACAAGGCAAGACTTGCATTATTTATTTGTTACGTTGGTAGAACAGATGCTTAATTACATCAGCTCCGCAAAAACTGTTGAGAGTATTACAAAGCTTCAAATGTACGTTCAGTCACTTGATCAGTCTTGAAAGCCCAGAATTTCTAGTGCAGGGGTAGCTTCCAAGGTGGAATCTGGAAAATGAGGCTTCACGGTGCAACGATAAAACTTGTTGAACCCTGCCATCCTTACCAGCTTTCAGCAATGGGTATTTTTCGCATTTCCACCTCTTCATCCATGTTTTATGTGAACGGTGGATGTCTTGATTGGACTGTTAGTTTTTCTCTACCATAAATGCAGAATTTTAATTTATTTATTAATTTTATTTCAATAACAATAATTATTATTTAATATAAAAATCAAGAATCTACTCCAACAAAATTATATATCAAAATACACATACCTCAAAGCGATTCAACTACCTCACCTCTAAAAGGATTTAAATTATCGATCAAGATATAGGAATCAAAATCTCCTACCTTGAATGAATGACCTTTTCACTACCCCTTCTATAAATTTATGCCATGTGTACTCTCATTATTAATGATATTAAGACTTGTTTGGTTTCAAAACTCATTCTTTCTCATTTATTAATTTTCTTCCTGACTTTCTCAAAAAATGATTTTCTCCCCCAAAACATTACTGTTGATACATGATGTTATTGAAGTATTTGGGCTTTGTCTTTTCTTTGTTTTCTTCTCTCTTTTAGTGAACTCATAGCAAAGAAAAGAATTATCAACGAGGTCTATTTCATTACAATATTTACTAATCAGTCCTTTCATCATACCATATTTCTTTTAGGCTTTATGGATAACTAATTTATACTGTCATATCCAACCCATGTAATATCAATTCATGATTTTCATTTTTGTTGGACTTTATAAAATATTTTTCTTCAAAATAGCAATATATAATATTAATATAAATAATATAATTCTAAAACACTTTTTAGAAAACACATCGATCGAATTTCCTAAGTCTAACAATCTTATGGAAATTGCTTGAATGTCTTTCTCAATAGAGAATGACGAATCCTTTGTATAGTATCCAATATAATTTATTTAGCATATACATAACCCAACGTATCAGGGTATAATCTTTAAATTCAACATCATCAATCAGTAAAATTAAAGTCATATTGATTTAAAATAAATTATATTGACCTCTCAAGTTTAAAGACAATTAATAAATTGTAATGGAGTTTCTTTTAATTATTGACAGTGACAAGCTTATATGGTGCTCTTTAATTAGATCTTATTCAATGTTTGTACCTTACATAGTACACCCACTTATTTGCTTTAAGGTCACTATCCCAGTGATAGAGTTGAAACATTTTATCTTTTTGATAGAGACATAACAAGCGTAGGCTTTGAATAGTTTATCACATTTAGCAAAGAACAACTTTGATAAACAAGGAATTGAAGAACTATGATTCCCCACTTAATATTTCATTAACTATTAGCATAGTTTTTCTACAATGTTACCAAATAATTTATGATCATATCATATATGTCATAAATAAATAAAATGTTACTTATAATATATATGAAATCAATAATTGATATTGCAATTTATTTATCTAATAAATAAATAATAAAAATTGATTTTTAAAGGTATCTCTAACACAAGTCTAAAGGTTGAACAATGTTAATGTGTATCAAAGCACTTGCAACTTGAAACAAGATCCACATCACAACTAGAGAACCATCTTTAGTCTAGCGAAAAATTATGAAATAGAGTAAGTCTTACTTTACACAAACCTATGCCGGGTGTTTACCTTTTGAGGTTGATACAAAGTAATTTCATAATTTTTTTTCTAGACATTTCATGAACTAATCACTAATATTTACGATCGAAAGATATTACAGAATCGAGTAATAACAACTCTTCACGGCACAAAAACCTTTGACTTGGCAATACATGGAGATATTTTTTCTGGGAAGGGAGAGAGTTTCTTGCTCAAGTAATTTTTAGATCACTATGGTGAATTGTTGTTGTGTTATTTTGGTGGAACACCCAAGCATATTTACAATGTTTTAAAGATAACTTTATAACTTTTATCAAGATAATATCAAGATAACCACTTGTTAAATACTTCTCATATTAAATAATCTTGATCACTTGAATTTATTACCAAGATAATAGTTTTATCCAAATAGGATATTCATCATGGGTGTTATCCCAAAAGCCCAACATCTCCAACTCATAAATGATGGGAAGCCATCTACCACTCTTTTAAACCATCCCAATGCCAAGTTCATATTGGTTAATGAACTATGTGACCATTAAGTGCACTAGAATTTCGAAGTTCTATAATAGATACTCGTTAGAGCTAGCATAGAGACATCGACCCTTAGGAACTTAAAACCTTAAGGAATAAAGGAACATAATAAATGGAAGAAAATATGTAAGGAAATATATCACCTAACAAGGAAGGGTTAAAGGAAAAAAATACACATCCATTTATAGTGGTTGGGTTAGCCTAAACCTACATCCATAACCTTTATCAAGGATTTGTATCTCAATTCTTCACTAAACGAGTGCAATTAACAATTTCCACCAAATACTAACAAGGCACGCTATCCCAAGCTCAAAATTAAAGTTTACAAACCCAATGAATGGTTCCAACACCAAGATTTGACACCAACAAGTGATCACAATAATTAAAGCTATCAGTTATAAATGTGTCAGTAGATCACAATTATAAATGTGTCACTTGATCACAAACTAATCAAAATTCATCCTTTAGAACACACAAATTCTCACTCTTAAATATAATAGTTAAGCACAAATAGAAAAAATGAACTAGAGATAGGTTCTTCAGTCTTTCAACCTAATTCTTTCTAAATTGGTCTCTTTAGATTGTTAAAAGTCCTTTTTTTCAACTCTTTACTGGATATATTAGATTTAAAAAATCAATCATTTAAGCCAAAATTTTCATTCGAGGTGTCAAAATTTGCAACAAATTACAAATTCACATGAGCTATGAACCTATTTGACATCCTAGGTTAATAGCTTCAAATTCTTCATTAGTTCAGCTAATTGGTTAAAACCTTGAACTTCATTCTCAATGTTGATCACATCACAAAGATTCTTTGATCTGTTGAAGTTGTCCTTTAGAAGCTTCCATAAACCTTTATATGACTTTAAAAACATTCAATCACTTAATCTTGTTTCCTTAATCGGCTAAGTCAATTCTTCAAATTTCATGATCCTCTCTAAAGCGATTTAATCGCTTAGACATGAGCTCTTAGTCGATTGACCTTTTTATATGCTAACTTCCATTTAATAGCTTTAAGGCATTAACTGATTAACTCTCCGCTGTGAAACACACTATTACAATTTAAGGATAGCTATGTAATTTAACTTGTTAAGATCTAGTTTAAAATGTTTTTGTGAGACCTCAACCCCTATAAGCTCATAACGAGGCATAGGCGTAACAACTTGGGCTAAGGGTAGTTTCATCATTTCCTCTAAATAAGTTCCTAAAAGGAAGTTTTCTGATATTTAAGATCTAAATAAGCATAAAGACCAAATAAATGATGTATAATGATGAAAACATGTAGAAAACTAGATATGGCAATAATTTTCACAATAGGGGTAAAATGGTCATTTTGCATCCTGAGTCAAAATTTTTAAGTTTTCGTAAACCCGAGTATATTTAGACCATTGTGGACTTGGCCTCAGTGTCAAAAGAGTAAAAAAATTTCATAGAGGATTGGAGAAGAACAAGCTAACTTGCTAAGGGCATTTTCGTAATTTAAAAGGGAATTGGATAAGTTTGAGCTATAAATATCTTCTCCTTCCAGTAGCTTCTTTAATTTCCAGTAGCTTCTTCTTCTTCCTCCTTCTATCTCACGTTTGTTTCCCCCTCCATTGAAAGCATGGTATGAAAACTTCATAACTTTCTCTCTCTAGCTCCAAATTTCATGCTTTCGCCCACCCTTTCATACGATTTTTCATGCTCTTCCACTTTTACACCTTAAAACCCTCAAAAAGTCTTTGTTCAGCACTTTCTCTCACTAGTTGAAAGTTTTAGAGAGAGAAAGAGAGACTTGTCATAGTAGCTTGGAAGCTATTGGAAGAGAATTCAACTACAAAGAAACCCTAAGGTGAGTGATGAACTAGGCTTGGTTTTAAGTTGTTGATAATGGCTAGTAATTGAGATTATGAGTTGTTTTATTGTTGAGTTGTTTGCTCATTTTTAGTGCGATTAGAGTAGTGCAAACAATAGCCATTTAATGGTGGTTGGAAACTAGTTAGGAATGACTAGTAGAACCTAATTTAGAAAATAGTTTTGGAATGGTATTAATGCCAATTTGGGTTTGTTGTGATGTTGTGTGTGTATAGGTTCCAACAAGGCCTCACATGTCCATTTGGAGCATTAGTTGAGGTTAGAGTCAAGCAAAAGAATCAACAAGACCAGTGAGTAAACTTGCATTTCAAAGTATTTTTGGGAATGTGAATGTGTTTGCACAAGACATTAAATGATTTTATCAAACTTTTCTTAAGAATGGGTGCCTTGGGAACAAGCCCTTAATAAATTATCTTTGTGTTGTGATATGTGGCTATTATGGATTCATATACTGCTACATTTTGTTGATATATATATATATATACATATGAATATATTGTTGTGTAACGATGATGACCCGGCTATGTGCGAGTAGGAGTGTGCATAAGCCGTGCTGACCCAGCCATGTGCTAGTGGAGAGTGCATGTGAGCTGATGATGATGGGAGGGTGTGCATGATGATGGGTATATATATATATACATATACATATATAGATATGTGTGTTATAGAAAGTTCATGAGTATGGTATATGGTCTTGTACATGTGAATCATGCATGTTGAACTTTGGAAATTTTTGAGTACTTCATGTTGAAATTGGCATGATGAATCTTGAGAATGTCCCATTTTCTTGCAAATTGGGTTTATTGCAACACCAAATGGATTTTTAGTGCAAAGGAGGTCCTTTTTCACTTAGGTGCCCTACTTCTCGCTGCAGCGAGAAACATTTTGTTTTGGTAGCCAGAAACTCGCTGCAGCGAAAATAAATCTCGCTGCAGCGAGAAACTCTCGGGTTCTAATGCAGTACCTTCACTTTGATGAAGAATTTGACCACATTCCTGTCCGAAATGGGAAAAGTAGTAAACATCAAAGTTGTTTCCCTGCCTATTATCTTTCTAATGGTCTAAAAATCACGTCAATTGGACTTCTGTAGCGAAAGATATGCTAGAAAAAATAAAACACATGCAAACTAGTACTGTTTCTCGCTGCAGTGAGAATGAACTTCGCTGTAGCGAGAAACATTCTATCCTACATGCTACCCTATTCGGTTTTTGACATATTTTTCACCCATTTAACTTCATGGATTGATCATGGGTTGTTGCAACACAATGAGGTTATTAATCAAAGTTTGAAATTAGGGATTTTTAGTAAGAAATTAAATCAATTGCATTGTTTTTTGAAACAAGTGCATCATGATTTCCAAATTCTTCCTATTGATTGCTTGTTCCCTTCTTATGTTCACTCACTGAGTTTTATACTCACATTTTTAAAATTCATGTTTTCAAATTTGGAGGCAGTTGGGACCTAGATTGAGTTGCACACATATGCGCGTTTTCTTGGTAGGTACTATGGCATCTCAGTAGCTGCATCTTCACTGTGGTCACTCCACTGGAAGTCAAGAGTCATTTTGTTTTATGAGTACGTTCATGTGATGTAACATACTAAGATACATGTCTTAGATGAAGTATGTATATTTTAACTGTTAATGCCACCATGAGTTGAAATGTTAACATCATTTTGGGTTTATATTAATGAAATTCTTGATTGCTATAGCCAATTATTAAAGTGATTATAAGTTGGAATTATGAAAGGTGACTTGAGAATAGTTGATGGGATGTTAAGCAAGATTACATAATAGGCTTGCTTGGGCTTGGTGGGCTATGCCCATTGGGCTCATGCGCCGGTCATGACTCGAGAATTTGGGCTATGACAAAGGTGGTATCAAAGCTCTAGGTTTAGTCGAGTCCTAGGGATTCTCGTGTCAGTCAATGGAGTTGTTGGAGTTAATGTAGAGTATTGTTTATGGTTTGTGACTGCAGCATAATTCATAAATAGGAGGCTATATAAACTCCTATTTCTAGTAACCTACCCTTTTGCTAACATTATGCAAAGGTCATAAGTGGTACCGTTGTCCGGGTTTGAGATGCCACCCGAGACACGAGCTGTTGTTGGAAAGATTTAAGCAAATGCTCTTAATGAAAGGCTAATGTAATAACAAATTCCTCTAATTAAAGATGGAGCAAATTAGAGCTGGACTAATAGGTCCATAATGACTTATTCATTCAGTGGAGTTATAACTTAATCCCATAATTATCAATGAGAAGAAATTTGATGACCATGGATGGTATTTGAGGTCAATATAAAGGAGCACGTGTGATAATGGTAATAAGGGACATACTTTGACCGGAACGAATAATGATGATTGAGATTCACTTGAAGCTTGTACATCTAAGTATTAAGGGAGGTGTAAACTGATACCCACATGCACGGAGGCAAGTGCACTATGTTGATTAAGCTTGCCATGCCCCTATATATAATGGAGTCGGACTTCCAAAATATTTTATATGTGGATATGTGTTGAATATGTGTGTAGTAGCCTAGATGGAGTTGGTTTTGATTCTAATTAAGTAACTGCAAGATTCTAAGGCTTGAATTGAATTATTGTGGTTTATGGTTATAATTGTATGAATTAGCTCAAGGGTGAAAATCACGGATTATTATAATTGATGTATGGTCATGAAGTAAAAGGCTAGTAAATGATCTACTCTAAGGATGAGCTTGAATTTTGCTATGCTTAGTGTGGAGCCAAAGGATTAAAAGACTAGATGTGGATTTAGCAGTTTGAAGTTAAATGACATGGAAATGACAAATTTAGTCTAAGTGCCATATGGAGTTCTATATGAAGATCGATATATAAATTGCTTTAAAGGTCAATTTAAAAATATGTTTGGTTCAATATGCAACCTATGATGTAAATGATTAATCTTGAATGTGACTTCTCCAAAAGGTAAGGGACTTAAAACATGTGGATTTTCATATATGATCTAAGAGGAAGCTTTTGCATCCTAAGCTTAAGAAATTTTGATCTTATGACTGCAAAAACAAGATACAAAAATTTAGTGAATTATCTATCTTATAGATGTAATTAGTTAAGAATTGATGAGTAAAGTCAAGATCTTAACACTAAGTGGTGTACAATTTGATATATGTGTACCTAAGAGTAAATTTGGAGATCATTGCTTAATCAATTTGCACTGAATGTTGTGGTAAAGGTATATGAATGTTAGTAGTGAAGTATGTCCAAAGTGAGATATATGGAGACTAATGTTTCGATCGCAAACTTGTGATAGAAAACTAGTTTTGCAAATTGTGGTTTCCATGATCATAAAATATATGGAGGTTATCAATATGTAGGCATACACTTGGAGTTGTACATCTTGTGATCTCCATGCATCATATGGAAAGAGATATCCCATAGTGGAGTTTACCCTTATTTATGGTTACATGCCTATAGGCTTGGCATGAGATTGAGAATGCCTTGGCATAAATATGGAATGTGTTGTGAAAGGTTGAAAAGCCACATATACCTTAACAAGGTCAATAACATGAATGAGGGGGAAATATGAATGTTGATATGCTGAGCATAAAGAGCTTAAGGATAATTAATGTAATTATACTAAGTTGATGGTATGATCCGAACTAAGAACACGAACACCTTGGGAGATTTTAAAATAATGTCCAGTGGGGTTAGTGAACTAAAGTGTTATCGGGCATACAATGAACGATTAAAGTTAAGAGTGGCTTTAAAGATAAGCCTTTGATTAATTAAGTTCTCAATGGAACCCTATTAAAGGAAATGTTTAAGTGTATTGGAAATGTATGGAAAACCATACGAGAATATCTTAGCTTGACTTGCTATAAGAGGTCGAATTTGGATGGCCATGAGTAGCTTGTGAACAATCAAGCAGTGTAAAGTATGTGCTCATAAAGGGAGCTATGATTGGTAGATAAAGGTGGAACTTTAGAATTTCATTGTCATAGTTATTAGATTATATTTTGTATTATATAATATAGTGTAGAACATCAATGATGAGGTTGTGTTCAATGCTTTAGGCCTTGAACTGTAAAATATGGACATATATCCACCTTATGAATATCCTGATGAGATAAATTCCAAAGACTTTTCACAATGAGCAAACATTAAAGCTTAAAGAGTAAATGGCTATACAGTCAAGTTAGGCTCGTGACTGACATGTCACATAAGTATGAAGATATGATACAAGCATAAGTATACTTGGAAATGCTGGTTTGAGGCAATGATTATCCCATCGTTTTGTGGACCCGATGGGGTTCTAGTCTCGACATAATTGTAGACGTAAAGCATAAATTGTGAAATGTGCTTCCCCACAAGTTCCAATTTATTTTGAGTAACTATCAAGGTAAAGTGCCTGATAGGGATAATAGAAGGTTAAATTATGCTTCAAATGTTTAGAAAAAAAGGGTGACATGGTTTGATTAAATGATACTACCTTGGTACGAGAATAGAAATGCACTATGAAAATTGTAGAAATCTACTTAGAAAAGAGATGATGATTAGAGAATTCAAGTACTCGTATACGAGTAAAGATTTGGTAATGAGTCATGACCTAGAGATGGAATACTACAATATAAATTTTGACTAAGAAAATCAACTTATAAAACACGTGGTGTTTGGAGATAGTGCCAATTAGAGGTTAACTCTTGTATGAGAATGGAATATTGGAATCAGCTTTGTGTATTCACCATAAATGAGGAGCATGATCTAACCAACCAAGGGAAAAAAAAATGATTCTAAACTTGATTGTTGGTTATTTTGATTTTACAGACGGTTTATTGGGCTTGATATGCCTAAAGCTATTCGAAGTTAAAATTTTTGGAAATATATATGTATGGATATTTATGTTGCATAGTGGTATAAAAGCTCATGCGGAGTTAGTTATAATTTGATTCGATGATGATATTCTATAAATGGTTATAGTGCTAGACAATGATTAAGATAATTTATCGCTGATTTTGGCAGTGAACAAGTGGATTATAATTCTGTTAGCTTAAAAGTAAGTGTTTATACTGTTGGTATGAGTTCATCAAATTCTATTTTATCATGATAAAACTTGCTGTTTTGATACAGCCTGAGAGGCTTGGCATATCAGCTAGCTTAACTGTGAGCTAGAAATTGTTAGGCTATTATGAAGTACACAAATAGAGAAGTATGAAATGAATTTAATATCCTAAGGGGCAATGGAAAATGATGTATCAGTTTTGGTATAACTTCAATATAGATAGTTTTGAGATATAAAGATGTGGGGAAAAGCTTATATCTTATGCATAAAGGTGTGCATTTGGATTCGTATAATTAAAAGTGTAAAATCTATCTTGATTGATATAAAGCTCATGATTCAAAATGAATGATTATGGATTTAATTTTCTAAGGTAAAAGGGACTAAAAGAGGTTAGTATCAAAAAGGCCTTAATAGATGATTCTTAAATTTTAAAGTGCATTTATGGAGAGACAAATTTTAATTTGATCTTCAAATTGATAAACTAATGAGGCCATGAGATCTGATGTTTGGAGTAAATTTGAGAAATATCAAGTTAGATATGTTGTGGGTGATTGATGACGAACAAATTAGCTATGACATCGGAAATGTAGAAATAATTAGTAATCAAAATGAGACTTGGAAAGGAACTTTAAAAGGAAAATTTTGAGCAACTTTAATCTTGAGAGGTTAAGTTATTGATTAAAGAGATTGATTAAGATTATAAGGGGGTATGTAGAATGTCATGATTTATTGAAATGCCTTATGGTATAAGTTGAGATTTATCTAGTGAGCACTCGAACGTGAAAGTATTAGAGTTTGTTTTTGGGAAAATGGTTACTAATAGTTACCGGATTTGATTCATCCGTGATGTTAAACATATATGAATAAATAAAGAGTGTTTGATCCTAATGTATTATGAAATGCTTGAATGGAATTTGTATGGAGGTATGTGAAACAGAATAGAGGTTGGTTGACCATTTAGACCCATAGTCAATGGTGGAATAAATGCTTGAATGTTGGAAGGTTTAATAAAAGATCAAAGTAGAAGAATTGTGGATGGTTAAATAAACATGCATGATTGATGATTTAAGGATGATTTGATTGAGGTGTGACCAGAATTAATAGCATATTTGAATTCTCTTCATAAGATAAAGAATGATATTATTTTAATCCAATAAGAGTAGTACACATAATTATATATTATGACATCGTTGACTTTTCTATAAAGATTGGAAGTTGATCCAATGCATAAACCAAGATTCTATGTTAAGAATGCCCGACAAGAGTGATGTGGCAAAACTTGAGAACTTTAATTATTCACCCTATGTCGATTTGAATTCGAGGAGGTAACATGGGAGGTCGAGGAAGAGATACGGACAAAGTATCCCCACCTCTTTGATGCTTAGAGGTACGTTACCTTATAGTTAAATTTAAATTTGGGGACCGAATTTTTATTAGTGGGGGAGAATGTGAGACCTCAACCCCTATAGGCTCATAACGAGGCATAGGCGTAATAACCTGGACCAGGGGTAATTTCGTCATTTCTTCTAATAAGTTCCCAGAATAAGTTCTCTGATATTTAAGGTATAAATAAGCATAAAGACCAAATAAATTATGTATAATGATGAGAACACGTAGAAAACTAGATGTGTCAATAATTTTCACAATAGGGGCAAAATGGTCATTTTGCACCCCGAGTCAAAATTTTTAAGTTTTCATAAACCCGAGTATATTTAGACCATTGTGGACTTGGCTTCAGTGTCAAAAGAGTAAAAAGATTTAACAGAGGATCGGAGAAGAACAAGCTAACTTGTTAAGGGCATTTTCGTAATTTCTAAGAGAATTGGATAAGTTTGAGCTATAAATATCTTCTCCTTCTAGCAGCTTCTTCAATTTCCAGTAGCTTCTTCTTCTTCCTCCTTCTATCTCAGATTTGTTTCCCCTTCCATTGAAAGCATGGTATGAAAACTTCATAACTTTCTCTCTCTAGCTCCAAATTTCATGCTTTTGCCAACTCTTTCATACGATTTTTCATGCTCTTCCACTTTTACACCTTAAAACCCTCAAAAAGTCTTTGTTCAACACTTTCTCTCACTAGTTGAAAGTTTTAGAGAGAGAAAGAGAGACTTGCCATAGTAGCTTGGAAGCTATTGGAAGAGAATTCAACTACAAAGAAACCCTAAGGTGAGTGATGAACTAGGCTTGGTTTTAAGTTGTTGATAATGGCTAGTAATTGGGATTACGAGCTGTTTTATTATTGAGTTGTTTACTCATTTTTAGTACGATTAGAGTAGTGCAAACAATAACCATTTAATGGTGGTTGGAAACTAGTTAGGAATGGCTAGTAGAACCCAATTTAGAAAATAGTTTTGGAATGGTATTAATGCCAATTTGGGTTAGTTGTGGTGTTTGGTGTGTATAGGTTCCAACAAGGCCTCACATGTCCATTTGGAGCATTAGTTAAGGTTAGAGTCAAGCAAAAGAATCAACAAGACCGGTGAGTGAACTTGCATTTCAAAGTATTTTTGGGAATGTGAATGTGTTTGCACAAGACATTAAATGATTTTATCAAACTTTTCTTAAGAATGGGTGCCTTGGGAACAAGCCCTTGATAAATTATCTTTGTGTTGTGATATGTGGCTATTATGGATTCATATATTGCTACATTATGTTGATATATATATATATATATATATATATATATATACATATGAATATATTGTTGTGTAACGATGATGACCCGGCTATGTACGAATAGGAATGTGCATACGCCGGTGATGACCTGGTTATGTGCGAGTAGGAGTGCGCATAAGCCGTGCTGACCCAGCCATGTGCTAGTGGAGAGTGCATATGAGCTGATGATGATGGGAGGGTGTGCATGATTGTCACGACCCAAATTTCGGGCCATGACCGACGCAAGGGTCCAATGGACGTAATCCATTAAACCCAAGCAAGCCTATTATTTATCTTACTTATAATTCCATCTAATATCATTAAGTCATATTTCATAATTTTGAATCAAAATAGTGATATACATTGCCAACTCATACTAGCATTATTCTTTAAAAATTTACATACAATGTCTACAACATGTATCTTAAAAATTTACATTAAGTTCGTCTATACAAAACAAAATAACACTCAACTTCCAGCGGAGTGACTCGGATGAACATACAACTATTGAATGCCAAGACACCTACCAAAAGATGGACACAGGTCTACAAGGACACCTCATCCTAGTTACCGGCTGCCTCGTGATCTGAAAACATGAATTTGAAAATGGTGAGTATAAACCCAATGAGTGAACAAGGAAGGGAACAAGCAACAACAACAAGGGAGAATTTAAAATCATGATGCACTTGTTTCAAAACAATGCAATTTAGTTCTATTCATATTAAAAACCCCTCATTTTAAACTTAACTCATTTTGTCCTAAATGTTGAAAGTCCATGCTCATATATGGTAGCAAGAAGTGAAAAATAGGGCAGCAATTGGACAAGATAAGAGACAAAACAGAAAGTTTTTTGCTACAGTGAGAATGAATTTTGCTGTAGCGAAATTGTTACCAAGAAACAGAAAGTTTTTCGTTGCAGCGAGAACCAGATCTGGTGAAAGGTCTTCAAACCCGAGAGTTTCTTGCTGCAGCGAGCATGACTTTCGCTGCAGCGAAAATAGAGCAACAAGAGAAACATTTTCCCTCACTCAACAAAAAGCCATCTTGCTAAACTAACAAAATCAACATAAAACTACATGAAAATTCT
>NC_030850.1:19472930-19476373 GCF_000208745.1 Theobroma cacao
ATTTTTTTAACTTTTTGACTTTTTCTTCTTAATTTTCCACCACAAATATTCTGGTATTTATCCAATCCTACCACAATTAAAATCCCTTGGTCTTGACAAGTGTTGGGGTGAAAAATTTACCGATTTGCCTTCGAGGCAAAAAAATTACGATTTTACCCCTATACTCCGAAATGTACCAGAATCACATTATTTCTACTTTTCAACCTCAAATAACACTAATATTGATCAATATTAACCAAATGGGGCAAAAATCATTTTATAAAAATTCCCGTTTAGTCCTTTAGTGGCAAAATTACCATTTTACCATTGTGCTCCAAAAAATACCGAGAATCGTAATTTTTCACTGCTAAACATCATTCTATACTCCAATAATCATAATTATATTTCATATAATTATTCTTGATCAAATGTGATCAAATCTTTGCTAAAAATCTCTATTTAATCATCAAATGGTAAAATGGCCGTTTTGTCCCTAATCGGTCAATTTTCTTGATGGACTCCAAACTGGACCTTGAACTCTGAATTACTATTCTAAGCCATTCTGTGGGTTTCAAAATTTTCAAATTCCTCTTAGAATTTCTATTTGAACTAGTTCGAGGCTCGATTTAACTTAGTTGTACCACTCGGTAGAATACCGTCTTTTAATTGAGCTTGACAAGGTCTCACATTCTCCCCCACTAATAAAAATTCGATCCCCGAATTTAAATTCAATGTAGAGTGGCTTACCTTTACATATCGAAGAGGTGTGGATGCTTTGTCCACCTCTCATCCTCAGCTTCCGACGTCACCTCCTTTAAATCCTGATACCAACATTGTCACTAGGGGTGGCTCCACCCTTCAGGGCAGCCCTTTCTCCCTTCCGTGACGAGCAATAAAGGGTACCTATCAGAGCACTTGGCAAGCAGTATCACTTAACCTCGTTGCCAAGCTCCTGAATGTACCACATAGGTTGCCATATGCTCTTCCTCCGATATCTCTCTCCTCAATTCATCATTATCCGGCACATAAAGTTTATTTCCATACCTTAACTTTTCATCTGTGCCTTTGGTAAACATATTTTCTTTCTTTCCATAAGGATCCTCTAACTGATCCTTAAGCTCTTTAAGGTGTCTAACACCACTAAATTTACTAAGGTATTTTTATCCTTGATTCAAGCTACGCAGGATTTATTTTCTTATTCAGTCACAAATACCTCCTTTAAAGGAGTAGGTACCACCAAGTATTCTTCTCTCCTAACATGATTTTTACTCAATCGATGTGCAAAACATGTAGAAATAAGCAGATAGGTTAAACCAAGCTCAAACAACACCCAAGCATTCATATCACAGATAGGAAAAATACTTGAGACCACTACATTTGAGGTCTGGGCCTCTTGGGGAGTTAAAGCATACACCCTCATTTGGGCCGCTCCCAATAAGCTCTGACATCCAAACCTAGATGGTCTACCTCGAGAGGAAGCACCAGCGCCTCTATCTCTTATCTTGTTAACCTCTTGGCCAATTGAAACAGTTGTCGAAGGAGCAGACAAAGCTGGCTGATTAGGATTGCGAACAGAACCTTGCGATTGTTGGGCCATCGGACAGTTCCTCACCCTATGTCCAAGCTAGCCACAACTAAAACAAGTTTTCATGGGAAAATAGCATCGTCCTCTATGTCGTCTTCCACAATTATCACAGAGAGGAATAGCTTGACTAATTTGCCTTGAGTCTTGTTGTTGCCTCCTTCCACTAAAAGCTTCCTGCCCTGACTTAACATTGGTACTCATCACGTTACTCCCTTGTTGGGGTAACCTTAATTCCCCATGTGGGCCTTGACGGGTAGCAAATGAAATCCCATTGCTAAAGTCTCTGCAACCTTGATAACCCTCGAGAGGTTGGCGATCTGTCTGGCCTTGGGAACTAGGGGACTCTTGCTCCACATGTCTTCCCTCTACTATGTTCTATATATGCTCCATACGGGCTGCCATCATTTTTACAACCCGATTGACTCTCTGTAGACCCACCGCCAAGTCCTCAACAGTAATGTCTCTCGCTGGTGGCCTAACAATCTTACCTAAGGGCTGTCCCTTATCTCTCTTATTCACAAGCGTACTCGCTCTCACTGGCCTAGCGACCCTACCATATCTACCTCGCCCCCTACGGTTGGGTACCCGTGGCCTATTAGTCATCTCAGTAGGGGCATCTTGCTCCCTCACTTGTCTTAAGGTGGCTTGTGTCTTAGGTGGCATTCTTACCTAGACAAGAGCAAACACCTGTCATTAACCACAGTTAAAGAGATAAGGTGGTTTCTAAGATTGGGAATTTATGCGGTTCCTCGATTATGAAATGTGCCACGGCTCACAATTCATAATTAAAAATCCCACATAAAACTCGACTCTCCACTGGACCTGACCATAACACCCTAGGACCTAAACAACTTGGGGCTTTGATACCAAGTTTGTCACGACCCAATTTTCCGGGCCATGACCGACGCATGAGCTCAATGAGCATAGCTCACTAAGCCCAAGCAAGACTATCCATTTACCTTTGCTTAACAAATTTATCATATCATGCATACACACACACCTTTTCCCGGGTGTGAACATAGCCAAAACACAATGGCATTATCGATAATAATATACATGCACTATTCCAGTCATGTATTTAGCAATTTACATTGCATACACATATTCACATTATTAGATTGTATTCACAATATAAAAGGACCCATGACTTCCAGCGGAGACATTTACAATAAAAGGGATTACTATCGAATGCCAGACACATACCTAGTAGATGCACTACGGGGACTCCTCGATCTAGGGTCCAACAGTCACTTGATCTGAAAACATGAATATTTATAAAACGTGAGTACAATACTCAGTGAGTGAACAATAAGGGAACAAGCATACCATAAGGAATGTTTATCGAAATCATGATGCATTCATTTTCTCAAAACCATGCAATTGTTTTAGCTCCTTTAAACCTCTCATGTAAACCCCACATGAATAAATCACTTTACAAAAATCCATGCTCAACTATGGTATCAAAGAAATGGAAAATATGGTAAAAACCCACAAGTTAGCAAAATGGACAGAAAGTTTCTCGCTACAGCGAAACAGAGCAACAAGAGAAAAGTTTCCCTTCACTCAACAAAAAGGCCATCCTACTAAACCAACAAAATCAACATAAAACTCAAGAAAATTCTCAAAGTGCAATGTATCAAATTTCACATATATGTCAACCATATATCACATTCATGAGCTTTCATTTCATAAGTCTAGATATGCATAATTTGATAGACAAACATCAATATCATCATAATCACACCCGGCTCATGTACATCCCCCCACATCGTGCACATAGCCGGCACCATCGTGTGCATCCCCCCACATCGTGCACAATTAGTGCCATCGTGTACATCCCCCCACATCGTGCACACGGGCACTATCATCATCCATCTCT
>NC_030850.1:19479804-19483449 GCF_000208745.1 Theobroma cacao
CTTCAATTTTCTTTGAATCAACTTGTATCCCATCCTTAGATACCACATGCCCCAAGAATGCAACACTTTCGAGCCAAAACTCACACTTGGAGAACTTGGCATACAATTGATGTTCTCTCAAAATTTGGAGCACTATCTTAAGATGCTGCTCATGCTCCTCTCGGCTCTTCGAATATATCAAGATGTCATTAATAAAAACCACCACGAACTTATCCAAATAAGGCTTGAACACTCGATTCATCAAATCCATAAACGCTGCAGGACCATTCGTGAGCCCAAATGACATCACCAAGAACTCATAGTGCCCGTGTCTTGTTCGAAATGCGATCTTGGGTATATCTTCATTTCGGATTCTCAACTGATGGTACCCAAATCGTAGATCTATCTTAGAGAAACATTGTGCTCCTTGTAGTTGATCAAATAAATCATCTATCCTTGGGAGAGGATACTTATTCTTCATCGTCACTTTATTAAGTTGTCGATAATCAATGCACAACCTAAGTGACCCATCTTTCTTCTTTACAAATAACACCGGTGCTCCCCATGGGGATACACTAGGACGGATGAAGCCTTTATCCAACAAATCCTCTAATTGATCCTTAAGCTCTTTAAGCTCTGCCGGTGCCATTCTATATGGGGGTATGGATATAGGTCTAGTGTCGAGAATTAAATCTATGCAAAATTCAATCTCCCGCTCGGGAGGTAAACTTGGTAGCTCCTCGGGAAATACATCCACGAACTCCTTCACCACCGACACTTGACTTACATTTCCAACCTTCGCCTTAGTATCTCTTACCACGACCAAGTAACCTATACAACCCTATCGTAATAATCTTATAGCAGAAATGACTGATATCAAATTGGTTGGAGCATTACTCCTATCCCCCTGAATACTAAATGATGGTTCACCAAGGAAATCAAATCTAACCAATTTATGATAACAGTCCACACTAGCATTACAGGGTGATAACCAATTCATCCTCAAGATCACATCAAAGTCTAAGGTGTCTAACACCACCAAATTCACCAAAGTGTCCCTTTCCTTGACTCGTACTACATAGGACTCATATTCCCATTTGGCCACAAATATCTCTTTTAAAGGAGTAGACACCACTAATTGTTCCTTTCTCCTAACAAGATCTCTACCCAACCGAGATGCAAAACATGGAGAGATAAAAGAATAGGTAGCACCAGGATCAAATAAGACTCAAGCATTCATATCACAAACTGAAAAAATACTTGAGACCACAGCATTGGATGTCTGGGCCTCCTGCTGTGTTAAAGTAAACACCCTCACCTGGCCTCTACCAACGGAACTCTAATGTCTAGACCCAGATGGCCTGCCCTGAGAAGAAGTACCAGCACCTCTACCTCTCGATCCATTAGCCTCCCGGCCAAATGAGGTAGCAACTGAAGGAGCAGACGAAGCTGGCTAGGTGAAACCACGTGCCGAATCTTATGATTGATAAGCCATCGGACAATTCCTCCTAATGTGCCCGGGTTGGCCACACCCATAACAAACTGTCGTAGTACATAAGCATCGTCCACTATGTCTCCTCCTACAGGTATTACAAGGGTGGGTAACTTGACTACTCTATCTCGAATCTTGTTGCCTCCTAGCATTGAAAGTTCTCTGTCCTGTCCCAACACTAGCACTAGGCAGGTCACTCTTCTGCTGGGATAATCGTGAATCCCTCTGTGGACCCTGACGGCTAAAGACGAACCACCACTGCTAAAATCTCTACGGCCTTGATAACCCTCTGTCCTGGCCCTCTTTGCTCTATCCCTCGCAACCCTAGTCTCACTAATCCTCATCTCAATGTGCTGAGCACAATCTACTACTACGGAATAGGTAATGAAATCTCGAGATGCCACAGCCCTAAACAGTGGCTCTACTAACCCATCCACAAACCTCTGAATCTTTATCTCCTCAGTAGAAACGAGGTAGGGAGCATACCGAGACAACTATGTGAACTTGATGTCACACTCTGACACCGTCATACTCGAAGTCTGTACCAAAGTCTCAAACTCCCTAACTCTAGCATTACGTACACTGAGTGGTAGGAACCGATCTAAGAAGGTTGCACTAAACTCACTCCAAGCCAATGGTGCTGCATCCGTCGGTCTACCTCTACACAAAGAGCTATACCACTCTTGCACCACATCCTTTAATCGAAAAGCGGTAAACTCAACTGACCGAACACTGGAGCATCCCAAAGCTTTACATATCTTCTCCATCTTATCCAAGAAAACCTAGGGTTTCTCTGATGCATCAGACCCTGAAAATGATAGAGGCTTAAGCTTTAGGAAATCGGGAAGAAAAATCTCTAAGTGACCCCTCTCAACCTCACGATATTGGCGATTGGCCTGTCCTTGGGAGCTAGGAGATTCTTGTACTATAGGTCTCCCCTCTACTACCCTCTGTATATCCTCCATACGGGTCGCCATCATCTCTACAACCTGGTTAACTCCCTGTAGGCCTGCCGCTAAAACCTCAATAGACCCCTAGTTGGGTGTCTATCTACATCACCTGAGGACTGTCCCTCCTCTTGCCTACTCGCAGGGGTATCCGATCTCACTGGCCTAGTGGCCCTGCCACGTCTACCTCGGCCTCTCCGGGTGGATGCCCGTGGCCTATCTACCATATCAATAGGAGCATCTTGCTCCCTCATTCGTCTTGAAGTGGCTCATGTCTTAGGCGGCATTCTTACCTAGATAAGAGCAAACACCTGATATTAAACACATATTATAATCATACTTAAGGCAAAAGGTGGTTTCTAAGATAGGGAATCTATGTGGTCATTTGGTTGTAAAATATGTCGCGGTTCACACTTTACAACTGAAGTTCTCACATAAAGACCTGACTCTCCGCTGGACCAATAAAAGGAAGTTCTAGGACCTAGACAAACCTAGGGCTTTGATACCAACATTGTTACCACCCAAATTTCGGGCCATGACCTGCGCAAGGGTCCAATGGACGTAATCCACTAAACCCAAGCAAGCCTATTATTTATCTTACTTATAATTCCATCTAATATCACTAAGTCATATTTCATAACTTTGAATCAAAATAGTGATATACATTGCCAACTCGTATTGGCATTACTCCTTAAAAATTTACATACAGTGTCTACAACATGTATTCTAATAATTTACATTAAGTTTGTCTATAGAAAACAAAAGAACACTCGACTTCCAACAGAGTGACTCGGATGAACATACAGCTATCGAATGCCAAGACACCTACCAAAAGATGGACACAGGTCTACAAGGACACCTCGTCCTAGTTACCGGTTGCCTCGTGATCTGAAAATATGAATTTGAAAATGGTGAGTATAAACCCAGTAAGTGAACAAGGAAGGGAACAAGCAACAACAACAAGGGATAATTTAAAATCATGACGCATTTGTTTCAAAACAATGCAATTTAGTTCCATTCATATTAAAAACCCCTCATTTTAAACTTAACTCATTTTGTCCTAAATGTTGGAAGTCCATGCTCAATATGGTAGCAAAGAAGTGAAAAATAGGGTAGCAATTGGACAAGATAGGAGAGAAAACAGAAAGTTTTTCGCTGCAGCGAGAATGAATTTCGCTGCAGCGAAATTGTTACCCAGAAACAAAAGGTTTTTGCTTGCAGCGAGAA
>NC_030850.1:19484438-19519758 GCF_000208745.1 Theobroma cacao
GCCATTTTCCTTGAAATAAAAACAATCCCCCATTGATATTCAGCCCTCATGGTTCGACCAACAAGGAACCCTAGAGAAATTGAATATTTCTTTTGTGTTTTTGTTCATAACCATGCTTAACTATCCCTAAACACTAACATAGTCTAAAATCAAATTATTCCAACAACAATTCCTCTTCCATACCCATTTTTCAGAATTGAATTCATCATGATAACTCAATATTCAACCATGGAAATCAAGAACAAAAGCATGGGTAAGCTAGGTATCAAGGAGAATTAAAGAAATTCTAACTTACCTAGCTTGTTTCCTTAATTTCTTCACTTTTTCTTTGAATTTCCACCTAGGTTTTCTTGTTTTTCCCTTTGTTCTTCCTTTGTTCTTGTTTCTGGTTGCCTAGGCCGAATATGGTGAGAGAATTAGGGATTTAATGGGCTGATTTCTATAAAAAATAATAAAATAATCAAGCATGCCATGTGTCACATGCTTATTGGCCCAATTTTTTTAACTTTTTGACTTTTTCTTCTTAATTTTCCACCACAAATATTCTGGTATTTATCCAATCCTACCACAATTAAAATCCCTTGGTCTTGACAAGTGCTGGGACGAAAAATTTACAGATTTGCCCCTGGAGTGAAAAAATTACGATTTTACCCCTATAACCCGAAATGTACCGAAATTACATTATTTCTACTTTTCAACCTCAAATAACACTAATATTGATCAATATTAACCAAATGGGGCAAAAAAATTATTTTGTAAAAATTCCCGTTTAGTCCTCTATTGACAAAATTACCATTTTGCCCTTGTGCTCCAAAAATATCGGGAATCATAATTTTTAACTACTAAACATCATTTTATACTCCAATAATCATAATTATATTTCATATAATTATTCTTGGTCAAATGTGATCAAATCTTGGCTAAAAATCTCCATTTTATCATCAAATGGTAAAATGACCGTTTTATCCTTAATCGGTCAATTTTCTTGATAGACTCCAAACTGGACCTTGAACTCCGAATCACTATTCTAAGCCATTCTGTGGGTTTTAAAATTTTCAAATTCTTCTTAGAATTTCTATTTGAACCAGTTCAAGGCTCGATTTAACTTGGTTGTACCACTTGATACAATACCGTCTTTTAATCGAGCTTGACAAGGTCTCACACTAAAGATCTAAGTTAACAGATTGAATAAAATTTTCAAACCTAATTCTCCAAAACGGGTAATTCTCCTCTTTGAATAATGGAGGCTTCATCATAGATTATCCTTCACCAATGAAGCTTGGGGATGATGCCGAGGTTGTTACTTTAAGTTTTTTGTTTAAGTTCTCTCAAAAGTGACTAAATCTACATAGACTTGAGAACTTGCTCTGATATCAATTGTTAAAAAAGATAAGCTTAAAGTGAAACAACCAAGAAGGGGGGTGAATTGGTTGTTAAGTTAAAATCCCCCCTCTTTATTAAAATTAGTTCAACTGTGAAAGAATAAAGCAATAAAACAAAGTATAAACTTAATGAGTAGAGAGAAACAAAGAAAAACAAGACTCAACATGATTTTTATAGAGGCTCAGCCTTTCAATGCCTATGTCTTTTCTTTTAATAGCACAAAGACTTTGAATCCACTATTAGCTTACGTTTTTAATAGGATCAGGCATAACCTTTACAACATGTCTTTTGCAAGATCAAATGTAACCTTCACAACTTGCCTTTGTAGGATTAGGCTATGAGACCTTGACCTTTATAGGCTCATAGTTAGTAATAGACGTGATATCTCTGATCAAGGGTAATTTCGTCATTTACTTAGTAAGCCCATAAAAGTAAGATTTTAAACAATATTATGGCCTAAGTAGGGCTAAGGCATAAATGAATGATGAAAATATGAGTAAAATGACAAGGAAACAAAATTTTTGATGATTTTCACGGTAGGGGCAAAATGGTCATTTTTCACCTCGGGTTAGAATTTTTAAGTTTTCATGAACCCGAGCATTTCTAGACCATTATGGACCTTGTCCCAGTGTCAAAAGAGTAAAAAGATTGCATAAAAGATTGGAGCAGAATAAGCTAATTTGTGGAGCGGCATTTTGGTAATTTAAGTGGAGTGGATAAGCTTGGGCTATAAATATCTCTTTCTTCTACCAGCTTCTACATTCTCCAATAGCTTTTCTTCTTCTTCTTCTTCTTCTCTCTCACATTGCTTCCCAACCTCCATGAAAGCTTGATAAGAAAGCTCCACAACCTTCCTCAAATAGCTCCAAGTTTCATGCTTTTGGTGCACCCTTTCCATAAACCCTTGTGCTCTTCCACTCTCTCTCCTTAAAACCCTTGACAAATCTTATTTTCGTACTCTCTCTCACTAGTTAAGTGTTTTAGAGAGAGAAAGAGGAAGCTTCAAAAATAGCTTGAAAGTTTTGGAAAGAATTTCAAATACAAGCTACCAAGGTGAGTAGTACACTAGAATTGAGTTTTGGTGTTGAGAATGATTGGTGTTTCGATTTGGGGGTGAATTGGTAGTTGGGATGTTCATTCATTTTAAAGTGATAAGGGTAGAGAGAATAGATAGCCATTTAAATGGCCATTGGAAGTTAGCTAAGAGAAAGCTTTTGGACTGTATAAGTATGTGAATTGACATATTGGTGATGCTAATGTGATGATAGGTTCTAACGAAGTCCCACAACCCCAATTGGACCATTAGGGAGGTTAGAGTTGGTTAAAGGCTCAACAATTACCGATGAGTGAACTGCATTTCAAAATCGTTTTGAGAATGTGACTGTTTTGTACAAAGCATTTGAATGATTTTATACAACTTTTCTTAAAAAACAAGTGCTTAGGGAACAAGCCTTTGATAAATTGATTTTATGTTGTGACATGCGGTTGTTATGGATTCATGCACTATTACATTATGTTGGTATATATATAGATATATATATATATATATATATATATGTTGTGCATGATGGTTGATATTGTGTGATGATTATAACCGTGTGTGTGCACAATGTGGGGGAATGCACATGCCGGTAATGGTGGTGATGAGGGAGATAAATGATGATAGTGCCCGTGTGCACAATGTGGGAGGATGTACACGATGGCACTGATTATGCACGATGTGGGGGGATGCACACGATGACTTCGGCTATGTGCACGATGTGGGGGGATGCACATGAGCTGGATGTGATGATAGTGGTATTGGTATTTATCCATGTATGTATATGTATATATGTCTAGAGAATGAAAACTCATGTATATGGTTTATGGTTGAAATGCATATGAATTTGGCATGTTGAACTTTGGAAATCTTTATGTGTTTTATGTTGATTTTGTAATTTCAGCAGAATGGCTTTTTCTTGAAAGGAAGGAATCTTTTTTTCTCACTACTCTATTTCTCGCTGCAGTGAGAAACTCTCAAAGTTTGGAGGGGTGGTGCTGGTCGAAATCTCGCTGCAGCGAGAACGTTACTGTAGCTTCTCGCTGCAGTGAGAAACTTTCTGTTTTGTGACCAAAAATTTCACTGCATTAAGATACTTTCTATTTTGCTCCTTATTTGGTTCGGTTGCTACCCTATTTTCCATTTCTTTGATACCATAGTTGAGCATGGACGTCCAACATTAAGGGATAAAATGAGGAGGTTTGGTGAGAAACCCTCAGCTAGTTGATAATTTAAGTCAAGTGTCGCTGCAGCAAAAATTCATTCTCGCTGCAGCTACGCGTCGTTTATTTGACCTGATTCTCATGAATGCTATTAAAGTTTTCACTCTCCAAATCCTTTGTTGAGCATGGACCCTTTTGATAAAGTGATTTACTCATGTGGGGTTTACATGAGGGGTTTTAATAAGAACTAAAAAAAATTGCATTGTTTTGAAAAATGAACGCATCATGATTTCGTTAAACATTCCTTAAGGTTTGCTTGTTCCCTTTCTTGTTCACTCATTGGGTTTATACTCATCATTTTCAACTTCATGTTTTCAGATCAAGAGGCAACCGGTAACTAGGTCTAGGTGCCCTTGTAGATTTGTTTCCTTGGTAGGTATCTCGGCATTCAGTAGCCATACATCACTCGGGTTTCTCCGCTAGAAATCAAGTCTTCTTTTGAGATGTATAGACAAACTTGATGTAAATTATTAAGATACATGTTGTAGACAATGTACACTTGATTGGTATGCCACTATGAGATGGCAATGTTTAATATTATTTTGATTCAAAGTTATAAAATATGACTTAGCAACTTTTAATGGAATGGTGAAAAGGTTATATTAATAGGCTTGCTTAGGCTTAATGGACTACGTCCATTGGGCCCATGCATCAGTCATGGCCCAAAATTTGGGTCGTGACATAGGCGTAACCTCTACCACTTGCCTTTTGTAAGATCAGGCATAACCTCTACCAAGACACTATCTTTTTAGGTTAAAGCACAACAATTACACAAGAACAAGCCTTTTAAAGGATTCGACAAAACCCCTTTACCTGTTGCTTGAAGGTATAACTAATACAATAGTGGATTCAAGTGAACCACAAAGTAAAACCCTCTAAAAAGGTAGATAATGAAGTTTAGGTTCAAAAAGGTGTGAGCCTTCACAGAGATAAGATTGATCAAGGAAGGTTTAAGCTCAAGAAAGATCAATTGAAGGGTAAAGATAAGAACTTTAAGCTCCTTACTTGCACAAAGGTAGGAACTTTTCTACTCTCAATTGTTGCTCTTGTTTTTTTGCTCTTTTCCTCTTCAAGGATGATTCAAAAATCTTTCTAAATACCTTTCTTTTCTTTCTTTAACATCTTTAAGATGAATATTTATATTTTTTAAGATTTTTTGCCTATCAAAGTAAGTTTTGAATCATTTGTTGTTTATTCAAGCCAGCTTGCACAAATCTATCGCTTTCATAGAATCGATTTTTTATAGCTGAATAGTAGATTCTTTGCAAAGTTTATACCTTTCTGTCTTTGAAAAATTGATTCTTCTATTTCAAGGCGTCGTTTCTTCTACAACTTGGTGTAAACGTGACACATTTGCAATCTTGCAGTATTGATTGTTTTTCCTCAAGGTGTCGGTTCTTCACTGTAGACTTCTGCCAAAATTTGAATTCAAGCTTGAATTTTGTCGCTCCCCTTGCATCCAGTTATGCCATGCTTTTCTTGGTCACCAAGTTTCTAAGTTGTACTTGTGCTGCTTCAAGAACCAACTTTTTTTCCTTTTAGAATTGATTCTTTCTTTTTTGCTTTTTGTCTCTCCAAAATTGATTTTTTGTCTCTAAGGTTTCGATTCTTCACAATTCCTAAAGTTTCTGTGTTCCAAGAACTGACTTATCTTTGTCTCAAAATTGATTCTTCATTGTTGATCTTTGCTCAAGAACTGACGTCTTCTTCTCTAGAATCGATTCTTCCTATAATTAAAGACATATATTTTGCTTCCTTTTCATTCAAGAATTAAGTGAAAACTTAATCTTTGGGCTGGAACAGTTAATTTCGAAAACAAGGGACTTGTGAGAAAATTAAAAGCATAATCATCCCTATTAAAAATATGTTCAAACAATTAAAGCATCTCTTTCAATATGTTTTTCTTTTAACTTCAACTTTAACAATCCTTTTGTTACAGCCCAATTCCTAGGCCATGACCAGCGTAAGGACCCAATAGGCGTGGTCCACTAAGCTCAAGCAAGCCATTCTATGAAACTTGTTTATTAGACCACCTCTCCCTCTTTTACCTCTAAGGTTCTTAATTCATTGTTTTCAAAAATAATTTCCTTTCGAAATAAATCATGGCAATTGAACAATACCATTCACAAAATGATATTACCATATGCCACCTTATGGCGACATTATCATGCAAACCAAACATATAGTGTTTACAACAAATCTCATGAATTATATTTAATTAACCATATACTTATACAAAAGACCTTGACTATCAGTGGAGTGAATCTGGCGTTGACACTATCTTGGAGTGTTCTGGCAAACCTACCATAAAATGAACAGGAGGAAGTGCCTCTACCTAAGATCCAACTATCTTCAAACCTGAAAAACTAAAACATGAAGTTGAAAAGAATGAGTATAAACCCAGTGAGTGAACATAAGAAGGGAACAAGCAAACGATACGGAGAGCTTTTCGAAAACATGATGCGCTTGTTTAAAAACAATGTAATTTTGTATATTATGAACAAAACTCGATGATGAGCTGTTTTTTTTTTCAACTCATTTTAAAAAATTTAGGAATTTCAAGCAAGGCAAGCATAGCAGGGTGAATCTCACTGCAACAGAAAGGCATTCTATAGCATATAGTACAATCACATTTTTATTTTCATAACTTGTCTACAGCATATATATATATATATACATGTACACCGCCGCCGCCTTACTCAGCTCATGTGCACTCCTTACGCGCACAAGGCAATATCATCATGTGCACTCCCTACAAGCACATTTCAATATCATCATGTGCACTCCCTACAAGCACATTTCAATATCATCACACGCACTCCCACCAACATCATTATATACATGTGCACTTCCACACCACACATCACCGGCACCGTCATGTGCACTTCCACACCGTACTTGCACGATTATAGCTATTATACAATATTATCACTCAAAGCATAACATACATATCTATGTAATATAGGAACACATGGTTTCATTATGTCACATATTTTACCACATAAAAGCATTTCATCAAGGTCTTGTTCCAATGCACGTTTTAAAGAAAAGTCCGATGAAACATTTTAGGTGATTCAATTAAACAAATATGCATTTATCCCAAAACATTTTAATGCAAGTTCACTCACCTTACGATTGTGGGATACTACACCGTTATTAGTTCTGAGGCGTATCTAGCTATTTCTACTTTCCGGTCGTTCATTATTTCCTCTGGCATGCCACCACAGTACACTATCTTTACTTTTGCACTTCCTAGCAACAATCTAAATTCAATATCTTTAGTGTACATCATTTCCACTTCTTTTTTTCATTTAATCATGAATCCTTATTCAACTAACTTACATCTTGACAAACTTTTACCAAAGTTGCCTTTATCCTTTGCTTGCGTAATTCTTTAAATTATAATTACCGGCAACTCATTTATGACTCTAACACATATATTAATCTTTTCTAACGACATTCATCAAGTTCAACCATCATTTCCACACCAATAACCTAGCATATGGCAGCAATCAAACATTTTCTAAGTCTACATGTACTACCATTCTCATTTACATGTTGCCACCAAGCATAACATCAATATTCATTCATGAGCACCAACACCCATAACCTTGTAAGCCTTTCCTAACAACACATATCCACACATATCCAAACTTCCAATGAATATAATTGCCTTCCACCCATACCCATGACATCACAATAACACTACATATTGTACACAATCATTCTCACAATATTAAACCAATCATAGGCTTCAAATTGTAGCATTAAGCTTACCACTTGGTTTTAACTTGGATTTCACCCAACAAAATTCATAATTTCCTCACACCCATGAACACCATAGTTGCCACAAAATGATTCACATATTATTCCTCCAAAGATTTAACCAATCGGGAGCTTAAAACACAAAAATCCTTACCTTATGTTTATTGAATCTTGAGACCCACTTGATATTTCTTCAATTACTCTTGAATCACCTACTACCCAAGCCTCCCACTTCTCTCGTTTTTCTTTCTTTAGCCGATTCTCTCTATTTTTCTTTTCAAATGCAAGGTGGTAAGGTGAAAATAGCATGGGAGCATGAAAATGGCGTGGGAGCAAGATGGAGAAGAAGAAAGCATTTGCTGAAGAAGATAAGAATTGGTCATGGATAAGGAAGAAAAGAGTCAAAGCTTCCTTTACACATGTACAACCGAAATATAAAATTTGTACTCCAACGCAATGTCCCCATAATATTTAAAATATTTACTTACCCGGCTAGCTTTATTTAATAAGAACACGCGGGCTCCATTAACATCATTTTCCTTTGAAATTTCCTCGTTTTTCTTCTCCCTCACTTAGATTGACCATATACTCCTTCTTCATAAAAAATTTTGACATTGAATAAAATATTAATATTTTAATATTATTTTATTAATAAAATATTATTTTATCCCAAAATTTTTTCACTAGTCTTTTGGGGCTCCAAAACATCTTACTTTCCCTCAATTCACATCCGAATCACCTTTTCTCTCACAAATTCTTCCTAGATAAAAATATTATTATTTTATTATTATTTCTTCGTATGCAGAATATTTTATCTTAAAATAGTCTTTTCACCCGTCTCCATTCTTTGGCACTTAAATTAGCATCAATTGACCCTTCGTCTTATTGATAAGGTCATATTGACTTCTATACGAGGGTACTAGGTGTCACACCTTTAGTATTTTTCTTCATACTCAAAAATATCTTTCACTTAAGGCTATTTTTTAGGCATTCTAAGCTTAGGGTCTCGATACTTACTTAACATGTTTTGATACGTTAATCATTTTAAGGCATTTTGAGCTTCAAACACTTAGCCATTTTTCATATAAATGCTTAAAGGTTTTGTGAAGTTTTAATGCACTTAACCACTTATATTTTCGTCATTTGATTTTATCATTTCAAAATAAGGATCAATTGTGAAGCTAACATAAGTAAATTAATTTAAATATGTGAGACCCTTCACTTTAGCATGAGGGTAAAATTTTAAACATCCTTGATAAGCTTGTAAATTACCCATTTCAAATGTTAAAGTTTCAAAAATTTCCATGTGAACTTGTGTTTTAAAGGTTTTAAGCTTTTTTGGAAGGAATAAGAGAGGACAAACTTAAAAAGGTGAGTTTTGACAAGAAAAATGCCTTATGTTGTAAAAGTATAAGTACCTAAGAAGAATATATTGATACTTAGTGGCCAGAATGCCTTGGGAAGCATTTTGTGTAAAAGCATCGATACTTAGGGTCTAAAATTCCTAGGGAAAGCATTTTGTGTGACAAGTATCGATATTTTCGACATGAACTCTAGTAAGTTGAAAAGGAAACAAATAGGGGCCTAGTCAATTTCTTTTTTCTCTCCCATAGCTTTCGCCTTCCCCTTTCTTCCTTTTCACTCCCACCTTACTAACCTCATAAATTTGACTTCCATTGTAGTTCCCAACTCAACCAAGGTAAGAATCCAAGCTTTTAAACCTTTCATTACATGGGGCTTTTCAATTTGGATTCTCTTTCTAAAGGAATTTCACTTTTCTCACATGTTAGGGTTTTTCATTAATTGGATTTCTTGAGATAAGCTCATGAAAGTAAATATAAATTGGAAAAACAAGTGAATTATGTGATTAGTTGTGAATTTGAAAGAGAATTTAGCTAGAAATTGGTTTGGGAGAAATTAGTTAGAGAATATGAGGGCAATTGATTAAGTTGAGAAATTTGTGTTCAGTTGATTGTGTAATTGGATTGATATACATCCCATTGAAACTCCAAGGTCCAATAACTAAAGGAACTTGGTTAGGTGATCTTAATTGTTGTAGAGGTGGCATAAAAAAAAGTGGAATTGCATCCAAACTATTTTGATATGAAAAGAATGAAATAATTTACATTGTCGAATTTAGCAAATATGCATTTTGAAGAATGTGATTACGAAGGTTTTGATGATGATTTATTTCAAATGTTAGTAAATATCTAAATATGTAATACCATATATATATATATATATATCTTGCATAGAAACAAGCCTTTTAAAGGTGAGATGTATCAGTGTGGTTGGTTTTAAACATGTTAAGTATGAAGGGTTTATGTTGAGAATTTTATAAAAGGTTGAGCTAAGTGTGTTGAGAATTTTATGAGAGATTGAAATTTTTATCATGTTGAGAACCTTAGTATGATTGTTTATGGTTTTATACTATGGAAAAACTGTGAAAGGATTACAAAAAGGGATTTAGTTGAGTTAAAATGGTTATGAGGTGGAGTAGTTTGAGTAAAGGCCTTGAAGCTAGCAACTTCATTCACTGGTCATTGTGCACATTGGAATAACAAAGGCTTGCAAGGATGGTGGTGTCATCCCGCCAGTGAGTGCCTTAATAAGTGTTAATTGTTGCCATTGGGCAAGGATAGTGATAAGTAGAGACAGTGGTAGAAGTCTTGCTTGTGATTGCCACCTACACCACCCATGATAGACTTGATGTTAAGTACTTCTTAAGTTTGCTCCACCATAATATACGTTTTATGAGTTGTAAAACTTAAAGTTTAAAATGATTATTTGATTTTGTTGAAAAATAAAGTGACTATTTGATTTGGTTGATGAATTGAAAGTCAAGATTGTTTTCTAATGTAAAATACTTTGCAAATAAATGGCTTCGATTGAATATGTGTTACCAAGTTTTGGTTTTATGTTGAAATGATTTTATTAGGTTTTGATTGTTGAAAAACATAGAAAATCTAGGTTTTATGAAAGAGGTATCAGTACCTACCAAGTAGAGTAGATTTCCAAGGGTGTTTTGCTTTCAAAGTATTGATACCCATGGCCAGGGTATCGATACTTGAAAGGTAGAAGCTCTTTGGACAAAATGTATTGATACCCCAAGTCTAAAGGATCGATACTTTTTGTAATACCCTGTACTTGATGTGGTGACTAATAAAGCTTATTGGATGCCAATTGAGGTTAATTATAATGTTTAAAAGAGATGAAATATGAAAGAAAAGTTGGGATAAAATATTCCACACGCGAGGAAATAATAATAAAATAATAATATTTTATCAAGGAAAAATTTATGAGATAAAAAGTGATTCAAAAGTGAATTGAGGCATAATAAGGTATTTTGGGTACCAAGAAGACAAAAGGAGACAAGAGGAAATTTTTGGAATAAAATAATATTTTATTAATAAAATAATATTAAAATATTAATATTTTATTGGTGTCAGAATTTTTCATGAAAGAGGAGTATATGGTCAATCTATGTGGAGAAGAAGAAGAATGAGAAAATTTTGGAGAAAAAATGACGTTAACGGGGTCACGTGTCTTTATTAAGTAAAGATAGCGCGGGTAAATAAATATTTTAAATATTACGGGGACACTGTGTTGGAGTACAAACTTCGTACTTTGTAAATGTGTAAAAGAAGATAATAGAAGGAAGTTGGAATTAAATGAGTGTTGGGAGGACTAAATTAAAATGGAAAGAAACAAAAAGGGCAAAACGGTAATTTTACGTGAAGTTTGGTCAAAGCTTCCTATGACTCTGATTTTTTTTCAGCCCAAAACCATTCTTATCTCCTCCAGCGAGCTTTTTTCCTCCTCTCCTCCATGCTCCACACCATTCTTGAAGCTTCCATGCCATTTTCTCTTTGTCCACCATGAAACCAAGTTTTCTTCATTTTCCTTTCCATGTTTTCTTTTCCTTTCTTCTCCAAACTTCTTGAGCACTAAATTGATAGCCTTTAACCCTAATTTCCAGCACATCTAAACCCTAGGAGGAGAAGAAAGAAAAAGAGAGAAAGGAAGAAAAAGCTTGGCTTTGGTGATTCAAGCAAGGAACGGTAAGAATTCTTGTTTTTGGCTTGAGTAGTCTTTGAAAATGAGTTAGTGACTTAGAGAAATGTCTTGTGACAGCAAAGATTGGCTTCATTGGAGAAAAATTGGTAACATGTAAGCCAATAAACCCATGGGTACATGAAGGACTCAAAGTGGAAAAGGAAAACGGTAAGCTTAACACTAAGTTTTAAAGCCTACGGTTAGTTGAATATTGTGAGGAATTACGGTTGTTGAAAGGATCTATTTGCCTAAGCTATTTGAAAATTATTAAGATTGTATGGCTTGTTGTTTGAAAGAAATGAAAAAGGAATATTGTGGATGGAGGATTGAGAAACAAAGTATTAAAAGTTAGATAGATAACGATGCATGTAAACTAGGAAATAATCGAGTGAAAATGAGAATGATTGTTGCTGCCATATATGTGGATTATGTGTGGAAATACAAGATGGATTTGGGCAAAAATTATTTAGAAAGGTTGAAGTAGGCACGTGACATCATAAATAAGTACCGGTGATGTAATCTAAGGAATTACGTAAGCAATGGACATAAGTAATTTTAGTAAAAGTGTATTAAGAGTTAATTGAAGATGGTTTCATGATAAGATGAAAAATATAAATTTGAGTAAGGATTAATTGATTGAAGTGTTGCTCGTATACGTATGTAATTAAATATGTTGAGTTCGTATTATTGCTAGGAAGTGCAGAGATAAGGTTAAAGTACTGTGGTGGCGTGCCAGAGTAAATAACGAGCAACGGGCCAGTGAAAATAGTTAGAGACACCTCTGAACAAAGAGCAATTTAATATCTCATTGTTACCAGGTGAGTGAACTTGCATTAAAATGTTTTGGAATAAATGATTATATGCTTGATTAAGCCACTTGAAAAATTTTATTAGTTTTTCTTGAAAAATTGCATGGGAACAAGCCTTTGATGAAATGTTTTGATATTGTGAAATATGAACGTGATGAATTCATGAGTTTTTACATTATGTTGATGTGTATATTATACATTAAATTATACTTTTGTGTGATCATTATGACCCAGCCATGTGCGGTGCAGGAGTGCACATGAGCTGATCATGACCCAGCTATGTGCGAGTAAAGAGTGCACATGAGCTGATGATGACCTAGCCATGTGTGTGGAGGAGTACACATGAGCTGATGATGACCCAGTTATGTGCGAGTAGGGAGTGCACATGAACTGATGATGACCCAGCCATGTGTGGAGGAGTACACATGAGTTGATGATGACCTTGCTATGTACGAATAGGGAGTGCACATGAGTTGATGATGACCCAACCATGTGTGGAGGAGTGCACATGAGCTGATGATGACCCAGCTATGTGCGAGTAGGGAGTGCTCATGAGCTGATGATGACCTAGCTATGTGCAATGTGGGAGCGCACATAAGCTGAGAGAGAGTTAGGGGGAGGTCGGAGATCGTATGTATGTTTATATATGTTATATATATATATATAGAGGTTTTGGAAATTATATTGTGGTTGCATCGATTTTTGAATGTTAAAATTTGAGAAATGGTTTCCAATTGATTTTCACTGCAGCAAAAACAAATTTTTGTTGTGACAAGAAATTGAGCTAAATTGCATTGTTTTCAACATAAGTGCATCATGTTTTTTTAAAACTTTGTGTATTGATGCTTGTTCCCTTCCTATGCTCACTCACTGAGTTTGTTCTCACGTTTTTAAAATTCATGTTTTAGGTTTCCTGAGTTAAAAGTGATTGGATCCTAGGACGAGGTGCTCCTCCCTATACATTGCTCGGTAGGTTTAACATGACACTAAGTGTTATCAATCGTGCCCAGAGTCACTCCGTTGACGGTCAAGTTCTAATTATGTGTATATGAATATTTAATGTGAAACATTAAGAATCATTTGTTAATCTGTTTATGAATATATTGGTGGATGATGCCATTATGAATGTATGATTGGGTTTTAGGAATCATTTTTAAAGAAACGGTATTTGAACATTTCGAGCTTTGGATTCTAAAGGAATACAGATTAATGTATAAGATCAATTAAGTAGGCTTACTTGGGCTAAGTGGGCTGAGCCCATTGGGCCCTTGCGCCGGTCATGGCCCGAAAATTGGGCTATGACACTTTTGAACTTGAATAGATGCAAGGAGCACCTTGTTCTAAAGGTATTGATATTTGATGAACAAGTATTGATACCTATAGCATGTCTTTGCAAAATAATGTGATTTTGACTTGTTTTTCCACATGAAAATGGCTTTTTAACTTGAATCAAACCCCTATATGTTTAAGATGTTCAATGATATGGTGAAAAGAAAATGATATGGTATTGCTGACAAGGAATTGGGGAAAACCCATAACACCACCTTCCAAAATTAGTTTAAACAATATGTAAGATATCATTCATGAACCTAATTGTCAGTGTTAAAATAACACTTAAAATAATTATATGGCGTGTCACTTTCTCGTAAGTGGCCCAACATGCGAATCAAATTGATTCTCGTCTGGTCGACATGTTGCATGGTCCTGGTCATATGGTGATGTGTTACCATGTAAATAAATACAAGTTCGAGACATTGAATATGGAGAAAATTGTTCGATAATGAATAGTGGTGTTTGCATCAAGGAAAGTTGCTATAATGATTACGATCGTGACTTTTACGGTCTGTTGGTTGATATCGATGAGTTAGATACTTTGGTGTAAACAATGGAGTTGTTTTATTCAAATGTTATTGGTTTGATATCGAAAAAGGTCTTAAAGTTGATCCTGTTCATGGGTTGGTCAAAATTTGACACAACTCAATTCTTGCTAGTACTGAGCCTTTTGTTTTAGCCAAGTAAGTTGCTCAAGTTTACTACAGTCCATTCCCATCAAATAAAAAAAACCAATGTGATTGGTAGGCAGTGTTCAAAACGAAGGATTAAAGTCAATTTGATATTTTGAATAATGAAAAGGTGTATCAAGAAGACCAAAACAATATCAATACATGATTAAATGACCCTTCAAATGACCTTGACAACAATACAATTCTTGTTAGTGGTGAATATGAAGAGGTTAATACGTTTGTTGAGGTCGAACATAATAAAGAAGATGATGACAATGAAGAAGTTGAAGGAAAAGCTGAACGACAGAGGAAGATGCAAAAGAAGACGATGATAATGACAGTGATGATCCTACAAATGTGAACCATGAAAATGAGTTTGCCTGTTTAGATGATGATTAATGGTTGATGGTATTTTAATGTATTTAAACAATGTAAAGATGTTGACATGATGTACTTTTTTATGATGATTTCTTTATATATGTCATTTTGTTTCGACATTTAGGTTCATTATTAACATCTTTCTTATGATTGTGGAATTACATTTATTGACAGTACTTAATATTAATGATTATGCATTACATTTATTGTCAGTTCATAATAATGGTTAGTCGATAATTTGTTGACAAATTTTTGCATAGTCATGGTTACATACAAGACTATTGAGGGCCCTCGAGCACGGTTCAGTGGCATAGGTAATGCAATTGCACAACTTCTTATTCCACCTTATTAGTCTTCACCATCGACTATGCGACCTTCAATGCCACCTCAATCATTGATACTATCGATGTCCACTTCTATGTCCACACCAGCGACTACTCCGTTCAATCTAGAGAAAATGCTACCAACTTCGACTACTGTCGTAAGTGTGTCAAACTCTGTATTACAGTCTAGGGGCTGAGGACCTAGTGTAGGCTTGTCCATTGCTACTAATCTAGATCGACAAATCCTTTTGCATCCTGTAGGAGAAAAGTAATTTATAGTTATTAGCTTATTTCATTGTATGTAGTAATTTCATTAGTGTGTTTTAATAAAGATGCATTGATTTTGTAGTACTTTTGAGAAGATTGGAGTGATTCCAACCAACAAAAGAATAATCAAGAGTCACTTTAATAGGCCTTGGCCTACATGGAGATTGATTCCTACTGTGGTGAAAGATGCAATGTGGCATAAATTTGAGGTACCATATTGTTATTGCATATTTATCCAAGTTTCATTTAATAATACTGATATAAATATTTATTTTTAATCTAGGAGTCTTTTACGTGGGCTAATATTGATGCTTTGACGATATGCAACATATGGGAGATGATTTGCAACGACTAGTTAAAGATCTGTTCATTGACGAGCATGAGAAAGCCAAGAGGGACATGGGCACTCATCATGATATCCTTTTGACTAACAGGAAGGCACACCCTTGGATCATTACAGAGGTTTGGGATGAAATAGTCGATAATGTCTGGGCCATGCCTTAGTGGCAGCGTCGATCTGTGAAGGCCCAGTAAAACCATTTGATAGAGAATGACGATAACATAGCAAAGCACACAAGGGGTTCTTTACCTTTTCGCTTTACATAAAAAGAAAATGGTACATGTTCTTAACTTCTAAAGTCAATACTGTGAACATTTTGTTGTTGTCATTGTGTTATTGACGACTGCGAAATGAAGCCATGTATATGTTATGATGATGTGTTCATTTTTCTTCTTAGTGTGTTATTTCTTGTCATTATTTTACGATTTTAAAACATGTTGTCATTGTGTTGTTAAAGACTGCGGAAACATGCATATTGGTGATGATGCATTTTTTTTCTTATTTTGATTTCAATCCAACATGCTGCAAAGACCGGCGACATTCTCCAAGGTTTTCGAGTGCACTCACAAGCAACAAAAAGGTACCGGAGAGTTTGTGGACAACAAGTCGAAGACTATTAGTGCAAGTAATAGAAATGAGTCAACTTATGTTTATTATATTTTTGAATATGTGTATATGTTACTTAACAATTTCATTAATATATAATGTCATTTCCTTTTCTATTTGTAGGGATCATATCCATTTGCTATATTGCAACAGTACAATGATGATCCAACATCCCAGCCAGAGTTCAATCCAATAGCATGGTCTGAGGCAATTAGAGGATTGCAAACCACTCGAACCCACGTCTACAGTTTTAGCACCAAGATGTGACTTGCTACATTATTTGCTACAGCTATGACATCTAAGTCTGCTTGTGGTCCGATGCCTTTTGCTATTGCTGTATGAGTTTTAGCATTTGAACTTGAGGACTATCAAGAAATAAAGAGCGATGTAAAGAAGTTAAAGACTGACGTGCATGATATTAAGTCTATCATGAAGGTTATCCTTTCTAGATCCAATTAACGGGTCTTCATCATCCCAATAATCGCATCCTTAGTCACAACAGCAATCTCTGCTTCCTAATGATTTGGTCAATAGACAATTGTAATTCCTTTTCATTGTACTATAAATTCCTTTTATTAATGTTTTTCATTGATTTTGGGATAACATTTCTTTTTAAATTTTCAAAATATTTGGTATGTTTTTCCTATTATATAATACATTTGGAGTAATTTTCCAAACAAAATTATTACTTTTAATATATTATTATTATTATTATTATTATTTTTAAATGCAAGAAACACAATAAAAATACAAAAAGGTTAATTATTACTGATAATGTTACCGACAAAATTTGCTCAATTACAAACAAAATAATACACATTACCGATGGAACATAAAACAAGTTTTAGTTGCTAATTCAATCAGGAATTTCGTAGGTAAATCTGTTGGTAAACTTACGATGGCTTTGTTGATCGCACTATTCGTCGATAAACTACCGACGAATTTACAGATAGTAAATTTTTAATCGGTGACTTTACCAACTAATTACTTACATCATCGACGAATTTTTCAACTAACGGATCAGATTCTTTACCGACAAGAATACTAACGAAAAATTTAGTTAGTGAAGTTACCAATGGAAATTTTAAATACCGATAAAAAGTTTTTACCAATGAGGGTATTTCTGACTAATGATCGATGGATTTTTCAATTGGTATTTTCGTCGATAATTAAAATTACTGACGGAATGAGCACCTTTACTACCAAAATTTTTTATCGATAAAACCTAATTTTTTAGTAGTGTATTTAGTTAGAATATTATTTTTTTGACTCTCCAAATACACCAAGCTAAATTCGATTACATTGCAAGATTTCAAGGGGTAGACTCGTGGCAACCCCATTCTGAATCTTCCAAGTACATCAGAAGCAGATTTTGAAGCTCCATGTTTTGACTACTAAACTTAATTTCTTAACCAAATTAAAGCTTTTTAGTCACAATTAGGAAAAACTAGGCATCTTTTTGAATGATTTGCATAAAGCATCAAAATCCAGAAACTGACATATTCTATCGATTTCTTTAATTGGGAATTAGACGTTTGACTTGTAAATTTTTCTGCTAATAGCTTTGTAATTTTACTTTATGTTGACCCTTGTAAATATATTTCTATATGAGAATAAAATTAACATGTCTTCTCTTGAGAATTTGTGGTGAGGACAAAATACTTACCTTTCAAAAAACAAAAATGCTTTCAAACCTCCTGCACTATGTGCAATAGTTGGAGGCCAAGCATTGAGTGGCTCGAGTTCTTCACTTTGTGGTGTTCACAAGCTGGACAAGGAAGAGGTACCATCGCGATAGCCATATCACATGGTTTACCTCATTTCTTCTAGTTTTGTTTGTATTAAAACCACCAAAGACATCCATGGTAGGTGTGGCATGTTTTTTGTTATTCGTTTACAATTTTTTTGTTCCATTCCGCTACGTTTAATGTAATCATGCCATTCCCAACAATGGTATTAGATCCTTCCTTAGCTTGTTTTATACAAACTAATGTCTTATTGTTGTTGATTCCATATTAAAGATGGATATGAGGTGTTCAAGAATCACAAAACCAATTATGTGCAGAAGATGCACAAAAGAGATTGGCAACTAAAAGATTCGGATTCATGGTGATAAGATGTGGTTTTGGTGACAGAATTGGATTCTGTCCAGCTTTGCTAGTGGTTTAGTTTTTAGCTTTTAAAAAGGACTTTTAATGCCTCTAAAATTTTTGAAAAAATTTAGGAGCAATGCACATTTGAATATTTCTGAGAGCATTGCAGACCAGCAACAAACAGTGGTGCGAAGGTCATAAAACCATGGTTTTAGCTTAGTATGGACTTTTAAATGAGGCTTAAAATTGTTCAATTTATTGCACTAATTTGGTAACTTTTAGAGTTTGAAATAAGTTTAAAAGTTACCTAATGAGATAACTAAAATTAAGAGATTAAATCCCTAATTTTGTGCCATAAAAAATTCACACAAGCAGTTAAAATTGTGATTATGGCCTGTAAACATAAGTCATGGTTTTTGGATGTTTTGGACAGCTAATTTTCATCCAAAATAATGAAAATTTGATATGGAAAGGTTCCATATGTTAGCTAATCAGAAATAAAAATTGAGGAATTAATTTCTTGATTTAGAGCTGTTTTAAAATAAAAAATCATAGCTACATCATTGTTGTCAGCAATAGCAATAGGGCCACGGTTTTTTGGTGATTTGGCCAATCAATTTGCATCCAAAACTCATGAAAATCTAATATGGAAAGCTTCCCTATTTGGAGCCACTTCAAGTCACAAAATCGTGATTGGTATAGTGCTACCACTAGTTTGGAATAGTTATGGTTTTGGGAATTTTAAATGTCTATATTTAAAGCCAAAATTAGTGCAATCAAGAGCACTAATTAGCTTACTAACATTTTATGGAAATGGTTACTTGAAAGATAAATTAGACATATTTAAATTAAGGAATTTGATTCCTCAAATTAAGGATGTCAAAATTTATTTGAACACATCCATAAATCAAGGAATTCGATTCCTAGGAATTATGATAGTTTAAAATTATGGGCAAGACTTTTATCATGAATTAATTTCCTTAATTTAAGAAAGGAAATTCGAATTTGACACATGAAAATGAGGTAAGGATTTTTGTCTTAAATAGTAGATTTAAATTACTTAATGAGGTTTTGAAGACATATAATCTTTAATTTAAAATGGATCAACAAGAGGTTACCTAAAATGTTTGGGAAGTATAAATTAAAATAGTTTTAATATATAAAATTTTAATTCTAATCCTAATAAGTTTAGGAGCGGATAATGTTACTAATTTTGATTGGTAATACTTTCCATATGTGGGAAAAGTTTCATGTATAGAATTAATTGGTTACCCAAAAATTTGAAATTGGTAAAATTCAAATGTTGAAACTTGTTATCTCAAATATCTCATATGATTAACAATTTGAATGAAACATGTCATTTAATTTTATTCATATTGATGAATGTATGTGGATGATTATGGACTTAGGCCCAATATAATTATGCTATGGTTGAATGTAAATTCTTGGTATTTTTTAAATAGAGCATGCGTGTCCTGCCTTAAGTCTTTATCGCGGTTTGTAAAATTCTTTCCTCATCTTACTCCACTCGAATGTAACTCGAGGTTTCTACATTCATATGTAATTATAATTAAGATAAATTAGGATTTGAATTTTTGTAAAATCATAGATGAAAAACCAAGGCGACTAGAAGGACAATGAGATTACAAGCAGACTTTAAATATGATGTATGTAATCCCTTAGGTTTGAACAAGCTAATTTCCTTTGATAGCTCAAGGAAATTAATGTAGTTAAAGTCCATGATCATCCAAAGTAGTTTACATGTGATGGATTTATTTTATGCGATTTAATAAATGTTATGCGTGCAAAGATGAGACCTTAATAAAATCGAAATAAAATCCCTCATTATATATTTAGTCACATGCCACACATGACCAAGTTGCCTTCCACCATATAGAAGGATAACTTGGCTGCTCTTTTGATTGGAGGCCTGTTGAGAAAACTCAAGATCAAACTTTTATTCAAGTATGTTTAAGCTATTTGTGGGTTTTACTCAACTAGGTTCATAAAATCTGGATGTGTGAAAACTCGATTATTATGACACTAGAGGCAACGGCTAGGTGAAACATATATGATACGTTTAAGCAATGTGTTGCCACTAAGCTAATCTAGGACTTGTATAGAGATACAATTGGTAAGCACAGTTACCTACCTAATCCATTTTTCATGGTTTGTTGAGAAAACTCAAAGCCTCTAGAATAGATGGAATCTTAGCCTGCTAGAAAGATCTTAGTAGAGACTTTTCGAAATGACTTTGAAGGTTGTCATTTTGCATATAAAATATTGGGAGATCTATTTGAAATCTTAAAACTTTGTTTTAAATAGTTTATACATGTTATTTACCAATTGCTTTATTTTATTCAGATATATTTATATATGTTGCAAATGGCTAATAATCTATCATTATGGAGCATCCTCAATTCAAATAAAGTCATTGGCCCAAACTTTTTAAATTGGTTTTGGAACCTCAATATCGTCTTGAAATAAGAGAAGAAATCATATGTCCTTGACACTCATATTTTACCAGTCCCTACTGATGATGCTAATGCTGAGGATTGGGAAGTATATCAACATCATAATAATGATGATGATTAGGTAGCATGTGTGATGTTGATCAGCATGATTCCTGAGCTTCAAAAATAGCATAAGCACACGGATGTCCAATCCATGATTCTTTACCTTAGAGAATTGTTCGATAAGGAGGGGTGCACTAAGAGATATGAGATCTCTAAGGAATTATTTCGATGCAAGATGGCAAAAAGCAGTTTTGTTAGACCCCATGTGCTGAAGATGATTCGACTCATTGAAAGGCTTGGACAATTGGGACTGGTGATGGACCATGAGGTAAGTATTGACTCAATTTTATAATTTGTTCATGACTGCTTCAGCCAGTTTGTGTTGAACTTCCTTATAAACCGTTTGGAAACTACTTTTCCCGAACTTTTGAACATACCAGACATAGTAGAGAAGTACATCAAGAAGGATAAAAGAGTTTTACATCTTCTTTCTTCTTCAAAGGTTCAGAAGAAGCTAAAGAAAAAGAAAGACCAAAAAAGGAAGAAAGTAGAATCCCAAGATGATAAGGCATTGAAGCCTAAAAGAGGTGTTAAAAAAGGAAATGAGAAGGGAATTTGCCATTACTATGGCAAACCTTGGCATTATAAGAGGAATTGCAATGAGTACCTAGCTATTGTGAACAAGAAAAGGAAGTTTATTGAAGTTTCTAATTTAAGTACTATGTGCTAAGTAACTCAAGAATTATATTTTAGGGTTTAGGGTTTCATGCTTAAATAATTATTTGGAATCATTATATCAGCTTTTCATTATCCACATTTCATATTATCCTTGCAACTATACTTGATCAATTATGAATTGCAAATAATATCAAATAATATTGATCAAGAATTCATATTAAATGATAAATTAAGTGACTACACTTGGATAAGATCTTAGTAAAAGGTCGCATGAATTTATGATTAATTGATCAAAATAATGACTATAGAATCATATAAAATGGAACTTTCTTTTGAATAGAACATAGAGTTGTTTATTTAAAAAGGAAAGTAAATTCATATAGTGATATGATTTAGTCCATACTTCTCCAATATATATAAACACTCCAAACCCATACGATTGCAAGCATACATTGAGATGTATGTATATAACATCATGGAATATTCAAAAGAATTTGAATATTACTCTCACAAAGGATCTTACATCTAGTGGGAGCATGATGACACTAAGAAAAGAATTTTCTTTAGTATTACTTAGTTCAATTGGAATCTGACACTTTAGGTTTTGCACTGTCACGACCCAAATTTCGGGCCATGATCGGTGCAAGGGCCCAATAGATGTAGTCCATTAAGCCCAAGCAAGCCTATCTATTTATCCTACTCATTATTCCATCAAATATTACTAAGTCACAAATTATAACTTTAAATCAAAATAGTAATAGACATTGCCAACTCGTATTGGCATTACTCATTTATTATATACATACATTGTCTACAACATGTATTCCAATAATTTACATTAGGTTCATTTATACACAACAAAAAAATACTCGACTTCCAGTGGAGGGACCCGGACGAATGTACAGCTACTGAATGCCGAGACACCTACCAAAAGATGGATACAAGTCGACAAGGACACCTCGTCCTAGTTACCGACTGCCTCGTGATCTGAAAACATGAAGTTGAAAACGATGAGTATAAATCCAATGAGTGAACAAGAAAGGGAACAAGCATACCATAAAGAATCTTTAATGAAATCATGATGCATTCTTTTTCAAAACAATGCAATTTGTTTCTATTCTTATTAAAAACCCCTCGTCAGGCTCTTAAATGATTAATCATTTGAAAATCATGAACCATACATAACGAACCATTTGAAGAATAAAAGCTTCAATATTACATAAGTAAGTCAAATACGACAATGAATCTTTGCTGCAGTGGAAAGGCATACTCTCTGCAGCTACGTTGCAGTGAGAATGAATTTTTGTTGCAACAACGTTGGGATTTAGTTATTAGCCGAATGAGAGTTTCTCAACTGGCCGAGGGTTTCTCACTAAACCTTCCCATTATGAACTTAACTCATTTAATCCTTAATGTTAGAAGTCCATGCTCCGATATGGTAGTAAAGAAGTGAAAGATAGGGCAACAATTGGAAAAGAATAGGAGACTAAAACAGAAGGTTTTTTGCTGCAGCGAGAAAGAATCTCGCTGCAGCGAAATTGTAACCCAGAAACAGAAGGTTTCTCGTTGCAGCAAAATTCAGCTGATGAAACAGAGTGTTTCTCGCTGCAGCGAGACTCCTTTTCGCTGCAGCAAGAAGATACAATGACTATCTCGCTGTAGCAAAATACATTCTCGCTGCAACGAGAACCAGTTATGGTGAAGGTTCTCCAACCCGAGAGTTTCTCGCTACAGCAAGAATGAATTTCGCTGCAGCGAAAACAGAGCAACAAGAGAAAAGTTTCCCCTCACTCAACAAAAGGCCATCCTGTTAAACCAACAAAATAAACATACAACACATGAAAATTCCTAAAGTGCAATGTATCAAATTTCTCATCTATGTCATTCATATATCACATTCATAAGTTTTCATTTCATATGTCTAGATGTGCATAATTACATAGATAAACATCAACATCATCATAATCACACCGGGCTAATGTACATCCCCCCACATTATGCACATAACCGGCACCATCGTGTGCATCTCTCCCACATCGTGCACATCAGTGCCATTGTGTACATCCCCCCACATCGTGCACAGGGGCACTATCATCATCCATCTCTCACGTCACCATTATCACCAGCACGTGCATCCCCCCACATCCTGCACACACACGGTTACAGTCATTATACACAATATCATTCATCATGCACAACACACACATTTATATATCATCATACTACAATAGTGCATGAATCCATAGCAATCACATATCACAACATAAAACCATTTTGCAAAAGCTTGTTCCCAAGGCACTTGTCTTTATGAAAAACTTGATAATTCATTCAAATGGGTGGCAAATACATTATATTTCCCAAAACAAGTTTTGAAGATAGTCCACTCACCAATTGATTGTAAAGCTTTTAGATGATTCCAATTCCTCTAATTGTCTAAACGAGATGATGGGGCTTTCTTAGAAACTAGGATCACATTAGCATAATCAATAAGTCAATTTACACATTATGAACCTTAAAAGCTATCTCTTAGCTAGCTTTCAATTGCCACATTAAATGGCCATCTATGTTCACTATCTTAATCACTAAAAGTAATGAACATACTCAACAATAAAACAGCTCATAAATCCTAATTACTAGCCATTTTCTGCAGCTAAAAATCGAGCTTAATTCATCACTTACCTTAGGGCTCCTTTGTAATCAAATTCTCTTCAAATAGCTTCCAAATAAATGGTGTAATTTTCTTTTTCTCTCTCTAAAACCTCCAACTAGTGAGAGAAAGTATGAAAATAATATTTTTCAAGGGGTTTAAAGTGAGAGGATGAAATAGCACAAGGGTTTATGGAAGGGTGCACCAAAAGCATGAAAATTAAAGCTAGAGAGAGAAAGTTATGGAAGCTTGAAGAAAACTCCCATGGAGGAATTGAAGAAACATGAGAGGGAAGAAGGAAGAAGAAGGCAAGTTGCTGGAAATTTCAAGAAGGTGCTAGAAATTCAAGATATTTATAGGCCAAATTTATCCATTCTCTTAAAATTATGAAATTGCCCCTCCACCAATTAACTTACTCTCCTCCAATCTTTTATGCAATCTTTTTGTTCTTTTGACACTGGGACAAGGTCCATAATGGTCTAGACATACTCGGGTTCATTAAAACTCAAAATTTTAACTCGAGGTGAAAAATGACCATTTTGCCCCTATCGTGAAAATTACTGTCATATCTAGTTTTCTTCGTGTTTTCATCATTACACGTCATTTATGCAGTCTTATGCCTATTTAGACCTTAAAATATCATAAAAATTTCTTTTGAAAACTTATTAGAGAAAATGACGAAACTACCCTGGCTTATATTATTACATCATGTATAGTTACAAGCTTATAGAGGTTGGGGTCTCACATGCACAAAGATGTATAATTAAATGTATGAGAACTCCATGGATTTCGTAGAATACATTGAGGATGTATTATTCATATTGGATGGATTTACTAAATATAAGTTATTGTTGGAGTTGTACACTTTAAAAGCGAATCCAAAAAGGGTTGGATTTATTGAAATGTACAAGTTTATTTATCTCACACACGTAAGGAGGTTAGTAGGAGTGAATTCGATTATTTAATGATCCAATTGCAAAAGATGCAATGTGTATACCAAGATACTATAAAATTTTAAAGAGCGAATGGCATAAAGCAAAATGACATAAGCACATAATGCATACAACATAGTCTAATTAGAATGGTTTCAATGAGCAAAAGGGACTATACATGTATATAAATAAAGTAATATACATCATATTGTAAAAAGCTCCGATAGGAAGATATTTAGATCATTACTTCATTGAACTAATAAAGGGTTTTTAGCATTGTTAATGTAACAATGCAGCCATACTAAAAGAACCCAGGTCTCATTAGGTCAAAATATAGAAATATGATAAGATGTTTAGACATCACATAAATGAATAAATAAACAATTAACAACATTGAACAGCACAAACGAGTCTCATTGAAAACATGTTTGCTAAATGGATTGGATCCACATACGATGAGGTAACAATTAGCTTTGTGCTAGTAAGAGAATGTTGGAATGAGCCTCGTAGTCAATTGAGATTGGTCAAGGCTTAGTTCAAAACATGCAATCATATCATTCAAATTGAATAATTGGAGGTTTTCATTTATCAATAAAGCATCAATTATAAAGGTTATAAGTCTATCAGATGAAGTCCACGAGATTAATATGCCTTGTTAGAGAATTGCAATGGGTTACAATTATGAAATCCCTATGCATCAAAGCATAATCTTTAAATGTTTCTTGGCAATGTATCATTGAGACTGGACACCAATGATGCTTAAAGACTAATGTATTCTATGTTCCTTAGGAAGTAAGCAATCGATCTCATAGGTTGAAGTATAGAGATACTTGAAACTAGAATGTAGGTGCTTGTTCCATGAACATGTTCACTGAACATGACTTGACATGAGAAATGCATTTAGTATCTCACTCTAGTGTTTATGCAAACATTTCTTATGAGTCACTTGTGTAAATACTCCTTAGACTTGAGACACCAGGTTGTCTTATATGTGGAGCACTATATATTTGATCATATTCCTAAAAGTCCTACCAAGGATGCCAAAACAAGATATAGTTAGTTGCAGCCTGAAGCATGTGAAGGCAAATGAGTGGTCAAGAAAGGAATCATCACCCCAAGTGATTTATGGGACATATCCTAACAGTTCTTGGTTGATATTTCCTTGTTGAAGTCTTTGGCCAAGGTAACATGGAGATTACGAAAAAGAATTTCATAAGTCTTTGTAAAGCTAATGAACTAATTTCAAAAATGAGATTAATAAGAGTAGACACTACACCATGCTTTATCATTTCTGAGATATATGATGAATAAATGAATTACACTAATAGACTATACACTAAAAGGTTGTCAAAGAACCCTTTAACTTACATAACAATTGGGTGGTCATGATGCATTGCTAGATGCCAATCTTGGTCTGCGAAATTTAATTAATTAATTTAATAAAAATTATTATTCAATTCGAATGCAAAAATGTTTGGAACCTAATAGGTCACACATAATAAGTTGCATTATGAATTAAGTTTAGAGCGTGATGATTTAAGTTGGACTTAGATCATAAACTAAGTTTTTAACTTCTAAGGATTTAATTAAAATAGTTTAATAAAGTATAAGGTCAATATTATAATTAGTTATAATATTAAAGCCTTAATTGCAAACAAATAAAGTAAATTTATTTTAATTTTAATTTACAATCACTTAATTAAAAAGGTTTAATTAAGTGTTGGACCAATATTATAAAGGGATATAATATTGAGGCCTTATTTGCAATTTAAGAAGTTAATTAACCTAGATAGAAATATCACTTTTCAGCTACTCCTCATAACATAAGCGAAACACACAAGTTAGGTTTTTGAGTTGTTAGAAAACTTACAAGAAAAGCCTAGTCGAACACTTTCTTGATTGACTTGGAAAAATAGTTTTCCAACTTTGTGATTCAACTAGGAGGAATGTAATTGTCTGGAGAAGATGAGTTGCTATCCACTTTGCTAGCACAAAGGCATAATTGTGAAAGCTCCCTCATTGTGAAGGTTCAATTGTAACCATATGTGCAACCGTTGGAAGGTAAACATTCGAGTGGCTCAGGTTCTTCGCTCCCTTTGTGGTGTTCATGGGTTGGAAAAGGAAGAGGTACCATCGTGGTTGCCACATCACTTGGCAAAGGTACTCTTATTTTTTCTGATTATTCCTTTCTTTTTGTTTTGTTTGCATTAAAACCACCAAAGAGATCCACGATAAGTGCAGTATTTTATTCTATTACTTTACATTATTTTTGTTTCATTCGACTGCATTTAATCTGATCATGTTATTCCCAACAAATCTAAGAAGGGAAGGTAAGGAACATATCAAAGGCATTACCTTGAGAGATGGTAAAGAAGTCGAAAGTAACCCGAAGCAAGTTGAACAGAAAAGCAAGATACTTAAGAGTGAGGCACAAATTGCAAGTTTTAGTGAGCAGCATCAAGAGAAGGAAGCTAAGGCAACTCTACTTCTCCACCCTTTCCTCATTGCTTCAAGAAAAAATAAGAAGAAAACCAGTTTCAAAAATTTATAGAGGTGTTTATGAAGCTTCACATCAATATCCCTTTTGTTGAGGCTTTAGAGCAAATCCTTTCATATGTAAAATTTCTGCAACATATCTTGTCCAATAAGAGGTGGTTGGGTGGATTGAAGACAATGACACTCATTAAAGAATGCAGCGCAGTCATACAGAACAAGCTTCATGCCAATTTTAAGGACCTTGGCAATTTTACTATCCCTTGCATCATTGATGCTTTATTTTTCACTAAGGCCTTGAGATATTTGGGAGCAAGTATTGATATGATGCTATTGTTTATCTACAACAAGTGGGGTTTAGGGGAGATTAGGCCCACTACTTTGACTCTACAATTGGCAAATATAACCCTCACATATTCAAGAGGTATAATGGAAGATGTGCTTGTGAAAGTGGATAAATTCATCTTCCCAATGAATTTCATAGTACTCGATATGGAAGAAGATAAAGATGTTCCTATTAGCCTTGGGAGACTTTTCTTATGCATTGCTAGAGCACTCATTGATGTGAAGAAGGGAGAACTTACCTTATGAGTGCAAGATTGAAAGGTATCCTTTAACATTTTTAGAGCTTTAAAGTTTACTAATGATCATGATAAGTGTTTTGTAGTTAGTGTGGTGGATAGGGTCACAAGTGAAGCTTTTAAGGAAAGTCATCTTACTGACCCATTTAAGATGTCATTGGTTTCTGAGACTAAGACAAACAATGAAGCTATCATAGAATGTGTTAATGTATTGAATGCCCCATCTCATGTCTTGAGAACATAATTTGATTCATTAAATTTCTCTTCCTCTTTATTCTCATCAATGAAGCCTTTTATTAAACAACCTCCTAAGTTGGAACTCAAACCATTGCCGAATCATCTAAGGTATGCATATCTTGGTTACTCATCTACTCTTTCTATTATTATTTTGTCTGATCTTACTAACAAGTCGGAAGATAAGCTATTGAGAGTTTTAAGAGAACATAAAATGGCATTAGGGTGGACAATTATAGACATAAAGGAGATAAGTTCTTTGATATGCACGCATAAAATTTTATTAGAGGATAATCATAAAGCCACTATTGAGCATCAGAGAAAAGTGAATCCAATTATGAAAGAGGTGGTGAAGACGGAGATCATCAAGTGGCTAAATGCAAGCATCATCATCCTATTTCGGATAACGCATGGGTAAGTCCGATACAATGTGCACCAAAGAAAGGTGGGATTACGATGGTTGCAAATGAAAACAATGAGCTTATACCCATAAGGACAGTAACTAGATGGAGAGTTTGCGTGGATTACCAAAAGCTCAACAAGGCCACAAGGAAATATCACTTTCCTTTATAATTTTTGATTAGATGTTGGATAGAATAGTTGGAAAGAAGTACTATTGTCCCTTAGATGGGTATTCAGGATACAATCATATTGTAATAGCTCTAGAGGATCAAGAAAAGACAATCTTCATTTGTCCCATGGCACTTTTTCCTTTAATAGGACGACATTTGGACTTTGCAATGCTCCAACCACATTCCAACAATGCATGATGGCTATTTTTTTAGATATAGTGGAGAAAACACTAGAGATATTTATGGATGGCTTTTCTACTTTTTGAAGTAATTTTGATGAGTGTTTGTTGAATCTTGGCAGGGTTTTGTAATGATGAGGAGAAATAAACCAGGTGCTAAATTAGGAGAAGTGCCCTTTTATGGTACAAAAAGGCATCATTCTTGGTCACAAGGTTTTGAGCAAAGGATTAGAGGTGGACAAAACAAAGATAAAGGCAATCAAGAAGCTTCCACCACCAACCTCGGTAAAAAGGTATTAGGAGTTTCCTTGGACACGTTGGTTTTTATCAACGATTCATCATGGATTTTTCTAAAATTGCTAAACTTTTATGTAATCTTTTAGAAAAAGATGTTCCATTTAAATTTGATGATGCATGTCATGCTGCATTTATAGAATTGAAAATGAAATTGACATCTGCACCTATTATTGTAGTTCCTTATTGGTTACTCTCGTTTGAGCTCATGTGTGATGCTAACGACTATGCTGTAGGTGCAGTGTTAGGACAAAGAAAAGATAAAGTTTTTCATTCTATAAATTATGCTAGCAAAACCTTGACTGAAACTCAGATACATTTGCTAACTCTATGATATAGAGTTATTTTGCCACATCTTGATTATTAAAAATAGCTATGTCTTTGTGTTTTCAAGTAATTTTAAGTAGTTTTTATGCTTTTCGTTATTAAGTTTAATACATGTTGGAATATTTTTAATTTTAATAATTTTAGCTTATTTTTATGTTAAAAGTCCTAATTTGAGCCATCACTAATTTAGTCCTTGTTTTCAAGGTATGCAAGTGCATAAAACTTCATAGAGGTGAATTAAGTCAGAATGATTAAGTGCAGAATTTTCTGAACATGTTACGATATTTTGAAAATAACTCTCTCTAAAGAACTCCAAATGAGGTGATTCTTGGACTGCTATAACTTTAGAGGAAGGGCAACAACTTTGATGTCTATCAGTTCACCTAATTTTGATCGGATCATGGTCAAAATCCTTGTTGAAGCTGAAGCACTGCAATAGTTTACATAGACTGAACAAGATGTGGTATTTTGAGCATATCTTTCACCGAAAAGCTAAATTGATGTTATTATTAAGCCATTGAAAAGCTAAGAGAAAGGGATACGACTTTCATGTTTACCACTTTGCCTAATTCCAATAAGATCATAGAGAAAAATCATCAAGACACTAGTGCCACGATGTTGAAAAGACTTTTGGGCTCGATTTCAACACAAAAACTTTGAAAGCCATGGCTCTCATTTTAAGAGTTGCAACTCTCAACGAATTTTCCAAAAATAAGTACCTTACAAAATTTTGGAAGTTAGGGCTTTTAGAGGTTATTTAATGGGCTTTTCAAAGGTTTTTGGGAAGAGGCAACAAGTAATTTCTTTGGAGAAAAAGAGACAAAAACACAGCAAGAAAGCAAGAGAATTTGAGAGATAAGCAAGATCACAAAGCTTGAACTATTAACTTTCTCTTTACTTTTGTGTTTTTCTTATTTCCTTTGATTTGGATTAATGGCTAATTTTCTTTGGATAAAGTTTTTATTAGATTTTATGAGCTAAAATACTTTTCTAGGATTGTGGTAAATTTCAACATGTAGTTTCAATATTTGTTTCGCTTTTACTTACTATGAATGGGTATAGTTGTGCTTATTCAAATCTGTTCTAAATGCTTTTAATTGCCTGATTAACAATTAATTGATTTGTGAATCTAATTAAGACTTGACATAAAGATTTTAGATTGGACTAAGATTTGAATAGTGTATGTTCACATCATCACTTAGGTGATCTGATTCGCGATTCAGGTAGGCATACACCAATTGTCATACATAGCTAAAATAGGACATTAGCTTATGTCATCTCCATTAGTTTTTGATAACAATAAAACATTTCCATTCATTTGTGCCTAATAATTCTACTTGAATGTGCAGGACAAGAATTGTATGCCAATGATAAATAAATAATTCCATGGGACATATAAAAAAGGCATATGAATAAGAAGCCACAACTAATCAACAAAACAGAAGCCTCTTAGCTGGATAATAAAGGGTATTAGTCAGCTAAAATTCAAATCAGAAGTTGGCGGGTTCAAAAGCATTGAGAAACAGAAAAGACTTAGTCAACTAAGAAATGGGTTAGTAGACTAAGAAGCTATTGCCAGGAATCTGGACTTAAAGACAAAACAAACATAATCGACTAAGAAGGAAGTTAGTCGACTAAGTGCTAACTACCCGAAACTAGGATCAAAAGATAAAAACAACTTAGTCGACTAAGACTGCAATTAGTCAACTAAGATCATTCTGTCAAAAAATTTGAATTGAGCACTAGAAAACAGATTAACGGCTAGAACTGCCACCAAACTATTTCCAATGGTCAAAAACTGCCTAACAGCTATCAGAGCTGATTTTCCAAGTATTTAAGAGGCTTTCAAGTCCAAAAGGGCTCAAAAACCAGAAAATATTCTTTGCTCATTTACTACACTCAACTCCTATCTTTGTAATTATGATCTGCACTTCACTTTGTACCACTTAGATCAACCTTGTGATCATAGGTACACTTTTATCACTTCTCTCATTGGATTCTTAGAGTGAGCAAGTGTCACAACCAAAATTTCAGGCCATGACCGGCGCATGGGCCCAATGGACGTAGTCCACTAAGCCTAAGCAAGCCTATTAATATGACCTGTTCATCATTCCATCAAAGGTTGCTAAGTCACATTTCATAACTTCAGATCAAATTAATACTAAGCATTGCCAACTTGTAGTGGCATTACCAATCAAGTATACATGTATTGTCTAAAACATATGTCTAAATAATTTACATCAGGTTTATCTATACATATAAAAAAGGAGACTCGATTTCCAGTGGAGAGACTCAAGTGACGTACAGTTATTGAATGTCGAGATACCTACCAAGAAAACGAATCTACAAGGGCACCTCGACCTAGTTACTGGCTGCCTCTTGATCTGAAAACATGAAGTTGAAGACGGTGAGTATAAACCCAATGAGTGAACATAAGAAGGGAACAAGCAATCAATAGGAAGAATTTGGAAATCATGATGCACTTGTTTCAAAAACAATGCAATTGATTTAGTTTCTTACCAAAAACCCCTCATTTCAAACTCTGATTAATAACTTCATAGTGTTGCAAAAACCCATAATCAATCCATGAAGTTAAATGGGTGAAAAGTATGCCAAAATCAAGCAAGGTAGCAAGCATGGTAGCAAGTTTCTCGCTGCAGCGAAGTTCATTCTTGCTGCAGGGAGATTCGAGCAGTAAAAACAAAAAGTTTCTCGCTGCAGCGAGAAAATAGTGTCAATTTGCATGTGTTTCAGTTTTTCTATCATATCTCCCGATACAAGTATTCAATTGACCTGATTTTTGGACCATTAGAAAGGTAAGAGGTAGGGATACAACTTTTGTGTTTACTACTTTTCCCAGTTTAGACGGGAATGTGGTCAAAATCTTTATCAAATTGAAAGCACTACACTAAAACTTGAGAGTTTCTTGCTGTAGTGAGTTGTTGGCTACCAAAACAGAATGTTTCTCGTTGCAGCGAGAATGCTTTCTCGCTGCAGAGAGAAGTAGAGCACCTAAGTGTTAAAAGGACCTCTTTTGCACTAAAAATCCATTTAGTGTTGCAATAAAAATCAATTTGCAAGAAAATGGGAAATTTTCAAGATTCATCATGCCAAATTTCACATGCATTACATCCATAAACCATATTCATGAGCTTTCTATAACACACACATTTACATATACATACATCGTCATCATGTGTTCACTCCTTACTCGCACACTCTATCATTATCATGTGTGCACTCCCTCGCACACTCCATCATTATCATGTGTGCACTCCCTACTCGCACCCTCAACATCATCACCCTACATTATTCATCAATAAACAACACATATTCATAAGATATATATATACATGCCAACGTCATATAAAGCATATGGATTCATCCTTATACACATCTCACATTTCACAATATCAAAAACATTTAATCAAGGCTTGTTCCCTAGCACACATTTTCAAAGAAAAGTTGGATAAAATCATTCAAATATCTTGTGCAAATATATTCACATTCCCAAAACAAGTTTGAAATGCAAGTCCACTCACTAGTAGTTTGTTGAACCTTTAGTCGATTCTAACTTCCCTAATGGTCCAAATGGGACGGTGGGGCTTCGTTGGAACCTATCATCACATTAACATCACAATTAACTCAATTCTCATAATTACAAGTTCTACAAGCTATCACCTACTAGTTTCCAAGTGCCATTAAATGGCTATCCATTTTCACTATCCCAATTAGTCCAAAGTGAATTTACAACCTCAACTACAAAATATTCACAATTCAAATCTCTAGCCATTCTTAACACTAAAAATTTAACTCTAATTTACTACTCACCTTAATAGCTTTGTAACTTTGAAATTCTTTCCAACAATTCTTCAAGCTATTATAAAAGCTCCCTTTTTCTCTCTCTAAACACCTAGCTAGTGAGAGAAAATATGGAAGTAGGATCTTTCAAGGGTTTTAAAGTGAGAGAGTGGAAGAACACAAGGGTTTATGAAAGGGTGCACCACAAGCATGAAAAGTGGAGCTATTTTGAGGGAGGTTATGGAGGTTCATATCAAGCTCCCATGGAGGTTGGAAGTAACGTGAAAGAGAAGAAAAAGAAGAACAAAAGCTACTGGAGAATGAAGAAGCTGTTGGAAGAAAGTGATATTTATGGCCCATGCTTATCCACTCCACTTAAATTACCAAAATGCCTATCCACAAATTAGCTTGTTATCCTCCAATCCTTTATGTAATCTTTTTACTCCTTTGATACTAGGACAAGGTCCATAATGGTCTAGAAATGTTCGGGTTCATGAAAACTTAAAAATTTTAACCTGAGCTGAAAAATGACCATTTTGCCCCTACTATAAAAATCATCACCATTTTTTATTTCCTTAATCATTTTACCCATATTTTCATCATTCATTTATGCCTTAGGCCTACTTAGGCCTTAATATTATTTAAAACTTACTTTTAGGGGCTTACTAAAGAAATGACGAAATTACCCCTCATCAGGGATATCGCGTGTACTTCTATCTACGAGTTTATAAAGGTCAATGTCTCATAGAAAGTCACTCTAAGGAATTGATTCAAGTTAGAATTGCTTGATTGAGTATAGGTTCTAACTTAGCCTTGAAAAGTTAGGTGTTAGGTTTTAGTTGATCCCGGTAAAAACTATTGTGAAAGGTTTTGGCTAAGCCTGGTAAAAGCCATTATAAAAGCTTGGTGAAAGCTTGTGAATTTCACCGTTTTTAGTCGATTGATTGGAAAATCCTTGGTTGAACAATCAAAGTACTGGATGTAGGTCTTGGACCGAACCACTATAAATATTTGAGTATTGTCTCCACTGTTTTAGTTTGTCATTCTTCTTTAAATTTCTATTTTATCTTGCTTTTGTCCCCAATTTGGAGGTAACCTTTGTAAAGAGCCAAGAAAGTGCTATTCACCCCCCTTCTAGCACATTCATTTGGGACCAACAAGTGGTACCAGAGTTTAACTATCACGACCCAAATTTTCAGGCCATGACCGGCGTAAGGGCCCAATAAACATAGTCTATTAAGCCCAAGCAAGCCTATCGATTTATCCTACTCATCATTCCATCAAATATCGTTAAGTCACAAATTATAACTTTAAATCAAAATAGTAATAGACATTGCCAACTCATATTGGCATTTCTCATTTGTTATATACATACATTGTCTACAACATGCATTTCAATAATGTACATTAGGTTCGTCTATACATCTCAAAAAGAATACTTGACTTCCAGCGGAGGGACTCGGATGAATGTACAGCTACTGAATGTCGAGACACCTACCAAAAGATGGACATAGGTCTGGAAGGATACCTCTTCCTAGTTACCGGCTGTCTCATGATCTGAAAACATGAATTTGAAATGGTGAGTATAAACCTAATGAGTGAACAAGGAAGGGAACAAGCAACAACAAAGGAAAATTTAAAATCATGATGCACTAGTTTCAAAACAATGCAATTTGGTTCATTCCTAATAAAACCCCTTATCGAGCCCTTAAGTGATTAATCATTTGAAAATCATGAACCCATACATAGCGAATCATTTGAAGAATGAAAGCTTCAATATT
>NC_030850.1:19520873-19569194 GCF_000208745.1 Theobroma cacao
TTTAGTTGACTCAAATTCCCCTAATGATCCAATTGGAATGATGGTGCTTCCTTAAAAACCTAGGATCACATTAACATAAACAATAGATCAATTTACACACTATGAACTCTAAAAGCTATCTCTTAGCTAGTTTTCAATTGCCACTTTAAACGGCTACCTATGTTCACTATCTTAATCACTGAAAAGTAATGAACATACTAAACAATAAAACAGCTCATAAATCACAATTACTAGCCATTTTTTGCAGCTAAAGATCAAACTTGGTGCATCACTCACCCTAGGGTTCCTTTGTAGTTGGATTCTCTTCCAATAGCTTTCAAATCAATGGAGTGATTCTCTCTTTCTCTCTCTAGAATGCCCAACTAGTGAGAGAAAGTATGAAAACAAGATATTTCAAGGTTTTTGAAGTGAGAAGATGAAATAGCACAAGATTTTATGGAAGGGTGCACCAAAAGCATGAAAATTGAAGCGAGAGAGAGAAAGTTGTGGAAGTTTGAAAATCAAGCTTTCATGGAGTTTGAAGAAACGTGAGAGAGGAGAAGGGAAGAAGAAGACTAGCTGCTGGAAAATTCAAGAAGCTGCTAGAAATTCAAGGTATTTATAGGCAATCTTATCCTTTCTTTTAAAATTACGAAAATGCCTTTCCACCAATTAACTTACTCTCCTCTAATCTTTTATGCAATCTTTTTGTTCTTTTCACACTGGGACTATATCCATAATGGTCTAAACATGCTCGGGTTCATAAAAACTTAAAATTTTAACCCGAGGTGAAAAATGACCATTTTGCCCCTGTTATGAAAATTATTGAAACTTCTAGTTTTCTTCATGTTTTCATCAGGACACATCATTTATACTGTCTTATGCCTATTTAGGCCTTAAAATATTATAAAACTTTCTTTTGGAAGCTTATTAGAGAAAATGACGAAACTACCCCTAGTTCATATTATTACATCTATACTTAGTTAGAAGCCTATAGAAGTTGGGGTACCACACTAACCCCTATTATTAAGGTCTAACACCCTTGGGTAAATCCAAATGGCTCTTCAAAAATTTATAACTGCTAAAGGACAATCAACAAACAAACCACCTTTGTTTGATGGCTCAAATTATCTTTATTGGAGTACTATGATGTCAATATATATTAAAGCAATTGATTATGAGATGTGGCATGTCATTACAGATGGACCATTCATTCCCTTAACTTTAAATGTTGTGACTAATGAGATGATCCCTAAGCCAAGGCTTGAATGGATCGAGGTTGAAACCGAAAAGGTCCAAACTAATTTTAAGGCAATCAATACATTGCATTGTGCTCTAACTCCCACCGAATTCAATAAAGTATCAAGTTGTACCACAACAAAACAGGTGTGGGATAAACTTAGAATTATCCATGAAGGGACTTCTCAAGTCAAGGAGTCCAAGATAGCCCTCTTGACCCATAATTATGAAATGTTTAAGATGGAGCCTAGTGAAGATATCACCAGCATGCTAGATAGATTCACAAACATCACAAACAAACTTAGTCAGCTAGGCAAACCAATCCCCAAGCATGAAATTGTTAAAAGACTTCTTAGAAGCCTACCCAAAAATTGAAAGCCTAAGGTGACAGCCATCCAAGAAACCAAGGACTTAAATGTTATAACTTTGGATGAAATTTGTGGTTCTCTCCTTACTCATGAGCTAGAACTCAAGGAAGAGGAAGAAGAAAATAGAAGGGAAGCAAAAGAAAAGAAAAAGAGCATCACCCTAAAAGCCAGCATTCTTGAAGAAGAATTGGACGAGTTATCTTGTGATGATGATGAAAAATTGGTACCAGTTCCAAGGAGGTTCAAAAAGCTTGTAGGCCGAAAAAATCAAAGATTAGCTAAAAGAGGGTTTAGAAGAGATCAAGGTTATTCATGGAGAACCAAAAATAAAAATGACTCCAACAAAAAGGAAGAGTTTACATGCTTTGAATGCAAGAAGCTTGGACATTTCAAGTCCGAACGCCCCTTGTTGAAAGAAGAAACTCCAAAGAAAAACAAGAAATAAAAAAAGGCAATGGTGGCGACTACTTGGTCAAATAGTGATACTTCAAGTTCTAAAGCTGAGGAAGAAAAAGCTGAAGAAAGAGCAAACCTATGTTTGATGGTACTGGATGATGAATCCAAGGTATCCTCATCCCCTTGCAATATTTCTATTGATGAACTTCAGGATGAATATGAATGTTTATATGATGAATTTGAGAAACTTCTTTTGAAATACAAGACTTTAAAGAAAAAGTCTACATCTCTAGAATCAAATTTTGAAAAGATTAAACTTGACTTTGATTCTGTTTTTGAACAAAGAAACTTTCTACAAATTGAATTAGAATATTCAAAAATAGATTTTGAAACTCTAAAATTCGAATTGGAAAGCAAAACTGAAGCCTTAAAAAAGGTAAGTGAAGAAAATGCTGCACTCAAATGTTTGAAAAATGAAACTTCAAAAAGAAATGCATACTTCAAGTAGAATTCCATTAAAGCATCATCTAGGTGTTTTATTGGTGATAAACTTGGTCATTTATCCTATGATTGCTGTAGAAAAGGAAATGTACAAAAAATTAAAAAAAATTGGGTTTCAAAAGGATCCTTTGTTGTTGCTAACAATCAAGGACCCATCAAGGTATGGGTACCTATTAAGAAAAACTAAAATTTTGTTTTGTAGGTTGAGCTGCACTCAAAAAGTACATGTTCAAAAGCTCAACTAAAGAAGAAGCAACCTTCGTATATGGATAATGGCTGCTTAAGGCATATGACAGGAGATGAAATGTTATTTGCTCAGCTGGACAAAAGAAAGGGAGGTACCGTATCCTTTGGTGATGATTTAAAAGGTAGAATTCATGGTATAGGAACAGTTGGTAAGAACTCCCAAACTCAAATCAGTCATGTGTTATTGGTTAAAGGTTTGAAACATAATTTATTGAGTATTAGCCAATTGTGTGACAAAGGTTTTAAGGTATGTTTTGACTCGACTAAATGTGAAGTGATAGATATAAGCACTAACAAATTCTCATTTATAGGAAAAAGAATAAAGAATATGTATGTTGTATTTCTTGAGAATCTTGAAATGGATTATGAAACATGTCTTGTAGTAAAAATTGAAAAAGATGGTTGGCTATGGCATAGGAGACTTGGACATGTAAGCATGTATACTATGTCAAAATTAATTAGGAAAAATCTGGTTATAGGATTGCCTAAGCTTAAACTTGAGGATGATCAAATTTGTGATGCATGTCAATTAGGTAAACAAACTAGAACATCTTTTAAAACCAAGAAAGTTGTCTCCACATCTAGACCTCTTGAATTGCTACACATTGATCTATTTGGTCCAATAAGTACAACTAGTTTAGGAGGAAAATCTTATGCGTTTGTAATAGTTGATGACTACTCTAGGTACACTTGGGTCTATTTTCTTGCTCATAATAATGATGCTCTACCAGCATTCATAAGTCATTGTAGGAAAGTTGAAAATGAAAAAGGATTAGCTATAGTTAGTATTAGGAGTGATCATGGAGGTGGGTTTAAAATAGATGAATTTGAAAATTTTTGCAATGAAAAAGGGTTGGATCATAATTTTTTTTGCACCAAGAACACCCCAGCAAAGTGGAGTTGTAGAAAGGAAACATCGAACCTTAAAAGAGTTGGCTCAAACTATGCTCTGTGAAAATAATCTACCAAAATATTTTTGTGCAGAAGCTATCAACATAGTAGCATATATCCTTAATAGAGTCTCAATTAGAGCCATGATATCAAAGACTCCATATGAGCTATACAAAGATAGAAAACAAAATATCTCTCACCTTAAGAGCTTTGGCTACAAATGCTTCATGTTGAACAATGGAAAACAACCTTTGGGAAAGTTTGATGCAAAGAGTGATAAAGCTATATTTCTAGGATATGCATTAAACTCAAAAGCCTATAGAGTCTTTAACAAAAGATCTTTAACAGTTGAAAAATCCATCCATGTAGTTTTTGATGAATCTAATACCTTGCAAAAGGAAATTTCTGATGATGAAAATGATACGGATGTCCTTGAAAGACAAATGGAAGTGATGAGTTTAGATGATAAGAAAAATAGTGAAGAAAATATCCTAGGAAGAGAAACAAAACCTCCACCTTTAGAAACATTGCAAAGAACTAAAAATCAGCACAATGACCTTCCAAGAAGCTGGATATATGTAAAAGACCATCCATATGAGCAAATCATAGGTGATATTTCTCATGGAGTTAAAACTAAAAGAGCAACTAGAGAGACATGTGAGTTTTCAGCTTTTATCTCTCAAATTGAGCCTAAAAACTTTAAGGAGGTAGAAAAAGAGGAAAGCTGGATAATAGCCATGCAAGAAGAACTTGATCAGATCAAAAGAAACCATGTGTGGACATTAGTTTCTAGGCCTTTAAACCACCCTATTGTCAGCACAAAATGAGTGTTTAGGAAGGTAGATGAGCAAGGAAATGTAGTTAGAAATAAAGCTAGGTTGGTAGCACAAGGATACAACCAAGAGGAAGGAATTGACTATGATGAAACCTTTACACCAGTTGCTAGGATAGAAGCCATAAGGTTGTTACTTGCTTTTGCATGCTTTATGAATTTTAAATTATTCCAAATGGATGTAAAAAGTGCATTTTTAAATGGTTTCATTCAAGAGGAAGTATATGTTGAACAACCTCTTGGATTTGAAGATTTTGAAAAACCAGATCATGTTTTCAAACTGCATAAAGCCTTGTATGGATTGAAACAAGCTTCTAGAGCTTGGTATGAAAGGCTTTCAAAATTTCTGGTTGAGAAAGGTTATGTTAGAGGCAGTATTGATATAACATTGTTCATTAAAAGATACTTAAAGGATTTAATTGTTGTTTAAATCTACATGGATGATATTGTTTTTGGTGCAACTAATGAGGCTTTATGCAAGAAATTTGCTGAAGAAATGAAAGGTGAATTTGAGATGAGCATGATGGGAGAGTTGAAATTCTTTCTTGGGCTTCAAATCAAACAAAGTGAGAAAGGAATCCTCATCAACCAAGAAAGATATATTCAAGACATGCTCAAAAGGTTTGATATGCTGAAGCTAAAATCAATGTGCACACCAATGAGTCCATCCACCAGACTTGATGTAGATGAAAAAGCAAAGGATGTTGATCAAAAGCTCTACAGAGGTATGATCGGATCACTACTCTATTTAATAGCTAGCAGGCCTAATATCCAATTCAATCTATGTCTGTGTGCTCATTTTCAATCTTAACCCAAGGAATCACACCTGACTGCTATTAAAAGAATTTTTAGATACCTTATAGACACATAAACTTTAGGCATATGGTATCCTAGGGAATCATCCTTTAGTCTAGTTGGATATTCAAATGGAGATTTTACTGGCAGCAAAACGGAAAGAAAGAGCACTAGCGGAACCTACCAATTTCTAGGTAGTATGATTGTGTCATGGTCAAGAAAAAAAAACAAAATTCAGTTACTCTCTCTGCAACTAAAGTCGAATATATTTCTCTAGGTAGTTGTTGTGCTCAAATCTTATAGATTAAACAATAACTAAAAGACTATGGAATATTAATGCATAACATACCAATAAATTGTGACAATACAAGTGCAATCAACATTTCAAAAAATCCTGTGCAACATTTTAGGACTAAGCATATTAAAATTAGGCATCACTTTGTTAGAGATCATGTAGTGAAAAGTGATATTAAAATTGAGTTTGTTAATATTCTTCAACAATTAGCTGACATATTCACAAAGCCTCTGAATGAGGAAAGATTTGGTGAGATTAGGAAAAATTTAGGAATGGTTAATGTGCAGGAGCTTTAAGAAAAATTCTGAATTTCTTTTAAAGAACAGTAGGCACTTAGTTGACTAAAAGAGTACTTAATCAACTAAGAGCATTCTGTCACTTTAAATAATAAGACTCAGTCAGTCCAAGGAAAGAAGAAAAAAATAATAAAAAGAAACTGTACATCGGGTAGTAAAACAAAGAAGAACAATCGCCTAGGTAAAAACTAAATTTAGAGGGAATTTTTCAAATTTTGAACAGGAGAAAAACTGACAACATTTATGGGGGAGACAGACAATTTTCTGAGAAAATTAAATTGCCCTTAACTCATATTCTCTACATTTTCTCTCTTCTGAAATCGACCCATCAAAAAAATTGAATTCATTCCTCTCAAACTCTTGGAACCCTAAGTTAGAAATTTCTCAAATCAAATGGCGAAATCATCAAAGTCCAAAGAGATTCTTGAGAGGAAAAGGGTAAACGTCCATTGGAAGAAAGTCTCCAAGCAAAAGTACAGAAGAAAAAGAAAAAAATAATGTCCACTGCTGAGATTGGAAAAACTAGAAAATCGTAGACAAAGAAAGATTACAAAGCAGAGAAAAAGAAAGAGAAAGAAAAATCCTTCAAGAAAGGTAAAACTTCATCCTCAAAATTTAGAAATAAATTTCATGCGGGATAAGTTCAAAAAGATCGAAAATGGCCCTATTGCTTATGGTAAATCTATTGATTAAAGTAGTTTTGAGGAGTCTCCTGAATTTCAAGTGGTTTTGTCATATTATTTTGAAGAGACGAATCTGAAGAAATTTAGTACTTTCAAGAACCGATCCTACAGTCCTAGTCTTGTTAAAGAATTTTATGCTAGCATAGCTTTAGATGAAGATGAACTAGAGGACTTAGAGGATTTCAATAATAAAGGTTTAAATGTCTTTATGAATGGGAAAAGTTTATTATGACAGCAACAGAGTTGGAAGTTTGCTCAAAATAGAATATGAAGATGGAGATTTTGAAATGCTTGAGAATTATGACCTATCATCTCTATGGGAAATTATAACAGGAAACAAAGAAAAGTACTCATCTAAAAGTAATGTTGGTCTCATTACAAGCCCTCAAATCAGAATTTTGCATTACTTTATTGCTACAAACATTCATGGCAGAAGTGGTAGTTTTAGTTATGTTAGTCTTCAAGACTTATGGCTGATGGAGCATGCTTTCAATGGTGCTCCATTCAATTTAAGCTAGTTCATGATAGAAAGAATGAAAGGAGCCTATACAGTTGATAAGGTAAATCTACCATATGGGAACATTATCACTTCCTTGGTTCAGAAAAAGGGAATATGGAGCTCAAGGTATCAAATGGATTTAGTGAAAAGCAGGGACCAAGCTATCTACCTTGGGAGTTGCCTAAAATTGGGTATAAGCTCGATGGAGAGAAATATGTTAAAACCGCCAAGGCCATTTTTGGAAAAGAGTCTTCATTCTCTGCTCAACTAGAAATAGCTCCCTCATAGTTCTCTAATGAAATACTTTTCAACCTACTCATGAGGATTGATGGAAAGCTGACTGACCAAGGAGTAAGGATGCAAAAAATTGAAGAGAAATTGGCAGAGCTCAAAAATGTATTGAAGGAAAAAGGAAAAATGCCTTTTAAACCTATAACTGTTGACACCTTTGTAACTCCAAGTCTTGCAGAGGGACAAGGTGCTAAAATTTCTGCTTTCTAGGTCGAAGGTCATGAACCTAAAGTGGATTAACCAAGAAAAACCCTCTCACCTGAACCACAAGACGAAGTTGAATCAAAACAAGGAACTGAGGTGCTTGGCTCACTAGATAAAAATCCTTCATCCCCTCAAGAACCTTAAAAAGAGCAGCTTTCTCCTCTTCACTCTGAACAAGGAATTGAGGTGCTTGGATTAAAAAGACGCTTAATCATCCTTCAAATTTAATGATGACAAAAAGAGGAGAATTAGGGTACAATTAAGGTACAGAGTATAGGGGAGAATTAAGGGTAATTTAGGATTATTAACTACTATTTTTATTTTCTTGCTGTTTTTACCTTGACAGTTGAACAATTAAATTTGACTTTGCTGATATATGTTTGTGAATGCTTATAGACATTGCTGTTTATGTTTTTGGATGTTGACAAGTTAATGGTTGAATATTTAAATCTATTACTGAAGTTTCTGCCACTGAGTTTCTGTTGCTACTTTGGCACTGATATTGGGCTGTCATGATCTTTAATATGATAATGTGAATGGAAAATGGCTGTGAATGTATATGGATGCTAATTATACTATATTTGTTGGATGATAAATGGCATAGATAAAATCTGGTAATAATATGCTGTTGACAGACACTGCTGATATATTGATGATAATCTGTCAATAGTCACCTACTGTTAATTACTCTATATATCTGCATGTATATATTATGAATATATAATGTCATTATTTATATGACATAAATAAAAACCTACTGAAATGAATAAGAAAAATATGCACAAACTAAGGGGGAGCACACATTTAGGGGGAGGAAATTCTCATTTTGTGCATAACTAAAAAAATTAAATGGACACTGCACAATTAATTAATGAATGTTTTGTCATCATTAAAAAGGGGGAGATTGTCAACTCCATTAGTTTTTGATGATAATAAAACATTCCCATTCATTTGTGTCTAAGAATTCTACTTGAGTGTGCAAGACAAGAATTGAATGCCAATGATAAATAAATAATTCCATAGGACATATAAAAAAGGCATATGAATAAGAAGCCACAACTAATCAACAAAACAGAAGCCTCTTAGTTGGATAATGAAGGATATTAGTTAGCTAAAATTCAAATCAGAAGTTGGTGAGTTCAAGAGTATTGAGAAACAGAAAAGACTTAGTCAACTAAAAAATAGGTTACTCGACTAAGAAGTTACTACTAGAAATCTGGACTTCAAGATAGAACCAACTTAATCGACTAAGAAGGAAGTTAGTCGACTAAGTGCTCACTGCTAGAAACTAGGATCAGAAGACAGAAACAACTTAGTCGACTAAGACTGCAGTTAGTCAACTAAGATCATTCTGTCAGAAAATTTGAATTGAGCACTAAAAGACAGATTAAGGGCCAGAATTGCCACCAAATTGTTTCTAACGGTCAAAAATTGCCTAACACCTATCAAAGCTGATTTTTCAAGTATTTAAGAGGCTTCCAACGGCTAGAAATGTAATGAAGGCTTCCAAGTCCAAAAGAGCTCAAAAACCAGAAAATACTCTCTACTCATTTACTGCACTCAACTCCTATCTTTGTAATTGTGATATGCACTTCACTTTGTACCACTTAGATCAACCTTGTGATCATAGGTACACTCTTATCACTTCTTTCCTTGTATTCTTAAAGTGAGCAAGTCACTCTAAGGAATTGATTCAAGCTAATATTGCTTGATTGAGTATAGGTTCTAACTTAGCCTTGAAAAGTTAGGTGTTGGGTTTTAGTTGATCCCGGTAAAAACTATTGTGAAAGGTTTTGGCTAAGCCCAGTAAAAGCCATTGTAAAAGCTTGGTGAAAGCTTGTAAATTTCACCGTTCTTAGTGGATTGATTGGAAAATCCTTGGTTGAACAATCAAGGTAGTGGATGTAGGTCTTGGACCGAACCACTATAAATATTTGAGTATTGTCTCCACTGTTTTAGTTTGTCATTCATCTTTAAATTTCTCTTTTATCTTGCTTTTGTCCCTAATTTGGAGGTAACCTTTGTAAAGAGACAAGAAAGTGCTATTCACCCCCCTCTAGCACATTCATTTGGGACCAACAGCTTAATGAACCTTATTAAATTGATTCCTATAGAAATATAGTGACCCAATCAAGTTAGGTATTTGTGCAAGCATCTCGATAGAGACTTGCATATAACTTTGGATTCTAGGTTAGTACCACCCATGAATGTAAATAATAAAAGAAGTTGGTATCAGATGAAATGTTGAATGAACTCTTAATCCTAGGTTTTAATATACTGCCTTTCTCAAGTAAATTTTTAGTTTTTATTAATTAGTTTAGTGTTTAATTAAATTTAGTTACAATTATTTTTTTTTTTACAAAATTGAGTTACTTGAATAAGATTAATTTGGCATCATTTTAGTACTTAGCGAAAAATTAAGAACAACTTTTTATGGGATATGATTTTTGAATTACTACCTATATCACTTGTTCGATACGTATACTTGCATGTGCAAAATCTACAGCAACATTATACTACTACTGAAAAAGAATTATTAGCTGTTGTGTATGCATTTGATAAGTTTCATTCATACTGGATTAGCACAAAAGTTATTGTTTATACTGACCACTCTGCAACTAAGTATTTGATTGCTAAGAAAGATGCTAAGCAAAGATTGATAAGGTGGTTTCACTGCTACAACAAATTGATCTAGAAATTAGAGACAGAAAAGGCTTAGAGAATCAAGTAGTAGACCATCTGTCGAGGTTAAAGAATGACAACCAAGGTAAGGACTTCACTTTGATCAACAAAACCTTTCTTGATGAACAATTACTATTTGTTGGTCAAAAGAATTTACCATGGTATGTAGATTGTGTCAATTATATTGTAAGTAAGCTTCTAAATCCAAATTTAAATTTTTATTCAAAAAAAGAAATTTTTTCATGATGTTAGATTTTATTTATGGGATAAACCATTTTTGTTTATGCAATACACTAACAGAATGTTAAGAAGGTGCATTCCAGGGGAGGAAGTTGAAAGCGTATTACAACATTGTCATTCTTTAGAGTATGGGGGCCACTTAGAAGAAGATAGAATGGCAACCAAAGTTCTTTAGTCAGGTTTGTACCAGCCAACACTTTTTAAGGATGCTCACAATTTTAATGTGCATTGTGATAGCTATCAAAGAATAGGGAATGTTTTAAGAAGATATGAGATGCCTTTCAATGGCATTCTTAAAGTGGAGATTTTTATGTCTAGGGAATTGATTTCATGGGACCTTTCATTTCTTTTGTTAACAATCTCTATATCTTAGTGATCATTGACTATGTGTTGAAGTAGGTGGAAGCCTCAACTTTACCTACGAATGATGATAAGGTTATGCTAAAATTTCTAAAGAAGAAGATTTTCACTAGATTTAGAACACCAAGGTTATGCTAAGTTGGAGCACAATACCTATTGGACCATTAAGAAGTTAAACTTTGACTTGGAAACGGTTAGTGAGAAACGTCTACTTCAGTTAGATGAGTTGGATGAACTTTGCTTGGATGCTTATGAAAATGCCAAATTTTACAAAGAAAAGACGAAGAGATGGCATGATCAAAAGATTGTTGAGCGTCATTTCAACCCAGGTCAACATGTGTTGTTGTTTAACTCTCATTTAAAGCTATTTCTAGGCAAGTTGAAATCAAGATGGTCGGGACCCTTTATTGTATCAAAGGTGTTTCCACATGGAGTAGTGGAAATAATAGATGGGTTAACAAATGAAACATTCAAGGTGAATGGCCAATGGTTGGAGCATTATTGGGTAGGTGAAATTGATCATCAATGATCCTCCATCCATATTTTATTTAGCATATTTTGATTTTTATTTTTCTTGCAATTGCTTTCATATTTTATGTTTTCTTCCATGAGTTTAATTTTTCTTTTTCTTCTTTTACAAGGTCTTTGAATTGAAAAAAAATTAAAACAATGCCACGAAACGCAGGAGGGCAACACTACAACGCCAATATGATGCCCTGTCCCATACAATGACCTAAGCTAGAGCACCGCGAGGTCCGATCGAGCCATCATACTTTAAAAGCCCACCCCTTTCTCATTTTTCCCATCATTTTTCATCTTCTAGTTTTTTTCTCTTTACCTCCATATTTTCTGTCTCTAGCTTCCACTAGCTCCATTGCACTTCCAAAGCTTCACAAATTAGGCCCTAAATCACTCCATTGAAGTAAGCAAATCATCTTCTACTCATTCAACAACCAAATTTTCTACAAAAAAATTTAAGTGATTTAGTTTTTATGAAGATTTTTCAACTTTGGTGGATTTAGCCATTGGAAAAGCCTTTGTGATTGTTGATTAGTGGGTTGATGATTAATTTGAGATTTAGTATTTATGCTTGCTTTTAATTACTTCTACATTGAATTTTTGAGAGATTGGTTGATAGAAAGTGGTGAATGGTGACAAAATTTTACACTTGAATAGTAATTATGGGAGTGGGATTATTTATGCACTAGTGATTTTGGTGGCATTGTTGTGGATTAATTTAAGAAATTACTACGTATTTTGTTTACACATGAGTATAAATTGCTGCACATTTGTTAAGTATTTGATGGCACCCATGAAGCAAGTTTAACGTAGTGGTAGTGCGTCTCACTTTGATCAAGGTAAATTTGTTTCTACCATGGTGGCCACAAGGCATACACAATCCCTTGTGCAAAAAGTACTTATTCCAGAACGTGGCATTGATCCATTGCCTATTGTTTGAGAATTTTATGCCAGCTATGTTACCTCGAGGTATTTATGAATGATTTTTCTATATTCGGTGATAATTTTGACGATTGTCTTTTTTAATCTTGCTAGAGTCCTCAAAAGATGTGAAGAAACAAACTTAGTATTGAACTGGAAAAATGCCACTCCATGGTGCAAGAAGGCAATGTTCTTAGACATAAAGTTCCAACAAAGGTTTAAAAGTGGACAAAGCTAAGATTGAGACAATTAAGCAGCTTCCATTGCAAACATTAGTGAAAGGCATTAGAAGTTTTCTTGGACGTTTTGGATTCTATATGTGATTCATCAAGGATTTCTCTAAAATTTCCAAACCATTCTACAATCTTTTGGTGAAAGATTTTCCTTTCAAATTTGATGGTGCTTGCCTTGCTGCATTTTTATAATTGAAGAAAAAGTTGGTTTTTACACCTATCATCATAGTCCGATATTGGAATCTTCCATTTGAGTTCATGTGCGATGCAAGTGACTTTGTAGTGGATGTAATGTTAGGCCAAAGGAAAGAAAAAAATTTTCATTTTATTTATTATCCTAGCAAGACATTGATAAAGACCAAGACGAATTACATTACCATTGAGAAGGAATTACTAGCTATTGTGTTCACATTTGATAAGTTTCGTTCTTATCTTGTTGCCACTAAAGTAATTGTGTACACTGATCACTCAGCAATCAAGTATTTGATTGCCAAGAAAAATGCAAAGCCACATTTATAAGATGGATACTCTTGCTACAAGAACTTGATTTGAAAATTAGAGATAGAAAAGGCATAGAAAATCAAGTAGCAAACTGTCTATCAATGTTGGAGAATGGAACACAAGGTGGTGGTTCAACTTTGATCAATGAAACTTTCCCAAATAAACAATTGATGCCTGTTGACCAAAAGAGATTACTTGTCATGACCCAAATTTCGGGCCATGACCGGCGCATGGGCCCAATGGACATAGTCCACTAAGCCCAAGCAAGCCTATTAATCTGACATGTTCATCATTACGTCATAAACTGCTAAGTTATATATCATAACTTAGAATCAAAATACTATTAAGCATTGCCACTTCATACTGGCATACCAAACAGGTGTATATATACTGTCTACACATGTATCCTAATAATTCACATTAGGTTCGTCTATACACAACAAAAGGAGAATCGATGTCCAGCGGAAAGACTCGGACGAATGTACAGCTACTGAATGCCGAGACACCTACCAAAAGATGGATACAAGTCCACGAGGACGCCTCGTCCTAGTTACCGGCTGTCTCTTAATATGAAAACATGAAGTTGAAAGTGGTGAGCATAAACTCAGTGAGTGAACAAGAAGGGAACAAGCATACCATAAGGAATGTTTATCGAAATCATGATGCACTCATTTTCTCAAAACAATGCAATTTGTTCTAGTTCTTAGTATAACCCTTTATGTAAACCCCTCATGAGTAAATCACTTAAAAGATCTATACTCAACTATGGTACCAAAGAATCAGAAAATATAGCAAAACGGACAAGTTAGCCAAAATGGACAGAAAGTTTCTCGCTGCAGCGAACGTCATTCTCGCTGCAGCGAGAACCAAGTCTGGTGAAGGCCCTTAAACCCCGAGAGTTTCTCGCTGTAGTGAGAATGAATCTCGCTGTAGCGAGAGTCAGAACATCAAGGAAAAAGTCTCATTTTCCTTTAAAACAAGCCATCCTGCTAAAATAACAATAACAACATGTAACACATGTAAACTCCCAAATTTCAACAAATCAAATGCTCACATATTTGCATTTAAAGCCATATACCATATATGTATATATATATATATATCAATCAATCATCATATACACCCTCCCATCATCATCATCTCATATGCAACGGCTTATACGTACTCCCACTCGCATATAGTCGGGTCAGCAACGGCTTATGTGCACTCTCACTCACACATAGTCGGGTCAACAACGGCTTATGTGCACTCCTACTCGCACATAGCCGGGTCAGCAATGGCTTATGTGCACTCCTACTTGCACATAGCTGGGTCAGCAACGGCTTATGTGCACTCCCACTCACACATAGCCGGGTCAGCAACGACTTATGTGCACTCCCACTCACACATAGTCGAGTTAGCAATGACTTATGTGCACTCTTACTCGCACATAGCCGGGTCCACATCAACATGCAAAGAAGCATCCAATGCATATCATGTAGTTTATCATATTGTGATAACACATAAACCATTGTATAGCACATTTTCACAATATAAAATCATTTTACTAAAAGCTTGTTCCCAAGGTACATTTTCTAAGACAAGTTGGATAGAATCTTTCATATTCCCCAAAACAAGTTTGAAATGCAAGTCCACTCACCGGTATTTGTTGAGCCTTTAGCCGACTCTTAATCCCCCTAATGATCCAATTGGGGTGATGGGGCTTCGTTAGCACCTACCATCAAATTAACATTTCCATAATGTCAATTTACATACTATAAACCCTAAAAGCTATCTTTTAGCTAGCTTTCAATTGCCATTTAAATGGCCATCCGTTTTCACTTTCCTATCACTCCAAAGTGAAATAACAATCTCAACTACAAAATATTCACAAATCAAATCTCTAGTCATTCTCAACACTTAAAACCCAATACTAGTTTACTACTCACCTTGATAACTTTGTAACTTTGAACTTCTTTCCAAAAGGTCTCAAGCTATTAATAAAGCTTCCTCTTTCTCTCCCTAAAACACCTAACTAGTGAGAGATTATGAAAACAAGATTTTCATCATTTTTAAGGGTTTAAAAGTGAGAGAGTGGAAGAATACAAGGGTTCTAGTCAAAAGGGCACCAAGGTATGAAAATTAGAACTAGAGAGAGAAAGTTATGAAAGCTTCACATCAAGCTTCCATGGAGGAATTGAAGAAACGTGAGAGGGAAGAGAACAAGAAGAAGAAGCTGCTAGAAATCCCAAGAAGTTGCTAGAAGGAAAGGATATTTATGGCCCAAGCTTATCCACTCCTTTGGAAATTACTAAAATGCTCTTCCATAAATTAGCTTAATCCTTGAAATCCCACACTTTTTCTTCATTTTTCCCACCTAGGGTTTGTGTTCTTTCCTTTCCTCTTCACTTCATACTTTGGCCAGCCATATGGGTGAGACTAAGAGAGTTTTAAATAGATTTTACAAGGAAATTCTAGAATAATCCAAGCTTGACACATGGCATGTTTCCATTGGTCCATGTGTAATACTTATCCATTAAGCAATCTCTCTTCACCACATAAAATGTTTCAATTATCCACAATGTAAAATGTTAATGATTGAAATCCATGGGCATGACAAGTGTCAAATGGTGTAAAATTTCAAAAATTTCCATTTTGTCCTCGGGTGACAAAATTACCATTTTGCCCCTAGAATATGAAAATCATCAAAATTTTTATTTCCTTATCATTCACCCATATTTTCATCATTCATTTATGCTTTAGGCCTACTTAAGCCATAATATTGTTTAAAACTTACTTTTATGGGCTTATTGAGAAAATGATGAAATTACCCCTAATTAGGGATATCGCGTATATTTCTATCTACAAGTCTGTAAAGGTCAAGATCTCACATTACCATAGTATCATGACCTAAATCCGGGGCCATGATCAGAGCAAGGGCCCAATGGGCTTAGCCCACTAAGCCCAAGCAAGCCTATTTATATAATCTTGTGCATTAATCCATATATCTTTAAAATCCAAAATTCGTAATGTTCAAATATAATTCCTTTGAAAAAAATTCAGAAGACCCAATTATGTATTCATAGTGGCATCATCAACCATAATATACATATATAGCGTGACAAATGAGTCTTAATATTTCACATCTAGTATTCATATACACATAATTACACCTTGACCGTCAGTAGAGTGACTTTGGGCACGATTGCTAACATTTAGTGTCACGATAAACCTATTGAGTAGTGGATAGGGAGGAGCACCTCATCCTAGGACCTAGTCACCTTTAACTCAAAAAACCTAAAACATGAAGTTTAAAAACGTGAGTATAAACCGAGCGAGTGAACATAAGAAGGGAACAAGCAACGTTAAGGAAGGTTTAGAAATCATGATGCACTTAAGCTCAAAAACAATGCAATTTAGTTTAAGCTCTTGTTAGAACACCTCATTTCAAACTTGATTAATTAATCCCTTGATGTTGAAAATCGATGATCAACCATGATGTTCAAAAAGTAGAAAATATGGCAGAAACCAAGCAAGGTAGCAAGCTTGACAAGAGGTTTCTCGTTGTAGCGAGAAGCAGAACTGTGGCCAGCCTCACAAAGCCGAGAGTTTTTGGCTGCAGCGAGAATCATAACAACCAAGGAAGAGTTTCTTTTCATAACAAAAAGAAGCCATTTGCTGCAATATAATTCAATTTGAAAATACTTAGCAAAATTTCAAGGTTCAACATGCAAGATTCCACATCCATTACAACCACATACTATATTCATAACTTTCTCTGGCACATGCATATATGCATATATAAACACGAATACCACCACCTCAGTCAGCCAATGTGCACTCCCTACACGCACAAGGCAATATCATCATGTGCACTCCCTACTCACACATTTCTATATCATCATGTGCACTCCCTATTTGCACACATTAATATCATCATGTGCATTCCCTACTCGCACACTTCAATATCATCTGGTGCACTTCCTACTCGCACACTTCAATATCATCACACGCACTCCCACCCACATCATTATCGGCATGTGCTCTCCCTTCCCGCATACGTACGGTTATATTTATTACACGATATTACTTATCAAGCCACAACAAACATATATATGTATACCAACATAATAAAGGAGTACGTGGACTCATCGTAGTCACATTTTCACAACATAAAAATTTCATCCAGAGCTTGTTCCCGTATATATTTTAAAGAAAAAGACAATTAAAACTTTTCAAGTAAATCATTAAAACATATGTGCATTTACCCCAAAGCATTTTAATGCAAGTTCATTCACTTGACAAAACTAATTCCAATAAGGTTCTAATCCAGGTAGTCCAGAAATACCATTAAAACCTATATTTATCAATAAACCATAGCAACCTCAATTAAGTCATAAATTTAAATCTAATAATTCTAATAAATTTACATTAGGCAATCTACCCTTTAACCTAACATTTAACCTAAATTTCTAGTCAATTCTCAAACCCATCATATCAACTATTTCCAACGTAAAGATTCTTTACCTTGGTGAGCTTGGAGGCATGAAAATCAACAAAAAACCTAATATTTCCAAGAAAAATAATTTGAAGAAATTAGGAAATAAAATCTGAAAATATAACCATAAATTCGAAAATTTCAAAAGTTGGAAATATATACCTTTTAGCCTTGGAAAATGAAGATTTGATTCAAAAAATCCAAGTGTTGTTGAAAGTAAAGTAGAAATAGAAAATAAAGGAAACAAAGAGAGATTTTTCTTTCTTTCTCCTAGGGTTTAGAAGTGCTGGAAATTGGGGTTAGAAGCTGCTGGTTTGATGCCCAAGTTTGGAGAATAAAGGAGTAAGAAAAGAAAGGAAATGAGAAAAAACAAGGAAAATCACATGAAAAAATTTGATTTTCATGAACTTGAAATGAAAATGGTGTTGGAAGCTTCAAGAAGAAGAAGAAAAATATCTTGTTGGGAGAAGATAAGAACTGGTTGTAGCTAAAAAAGAAAGGAGTCAAAGCTTCTTTTCAAAGCTTTGACCAAGCTTTATAGAAAATTATCGTTTTGCCCTCCAAGTTTCTTCCCTTTTTAATTTAGTCCTCCCAACACTCATTTAACTCCAATTTCCTTCTATTATCTTCTTTTACACATGTACAAATGAAATATAAAGTTTGTACTCCAACGCAGTGTCACCATAATATTTAAATATATACTTACCCGCTCATGCACTATCTAATAAAGGCATGCGAGTCCCACGAGTGTCATTTTTCTTCGAAATTCTTTCTTATTTCTCCTCTACGCCTTGGATTGACCATATACTCCTCCTTCATGAAAAATTTCATCATCAAATAAAATATTAATATTTTAATATTACTTTATTAATAAAATATTATTTTAGTTCAAATTTTCCACTTGTCTCCTTGGTACCCAAAATACCTTATTATCAATTTACCTCTAAATCACTTTTTATCTTGCAAATTCTTGCTTGATAAAAATATTATTATTTTATTATTATTTCTTCGCGTACAAAATATTTTTCTCAAAACTATTCCTTTCACCTTTTATCACTTTTAAACTTTATAATTAACCTCAATTGGCATCCGATAAGCTTGATTGGCCACCATATCAAAGTACAGGGTATTATAGTCTCCCCCACTTAAATAGAATTCATCCTCGAATTCTCTTGAATGTCATATTGTTAATCTCACTCAATGATCATATTCCATTTCCTTTTTCGTAGGGAATTTTGATTTATGCACTTCGTTACCTTTCGTTCGACTAGAATACTTTATTTATGTCTATTATCATCTTTTAGAATCAATTTGGCAGTAACCTTCACGATCATTATCTCTTATTTTAAGACGTTGAGTATGCCGTTATCCCCATCATTAAATTTGAACCATAACTCCATCTTAATCATACCAATTTCAATCACATTTTATACTTACGTATACCAATCACCATCTTATTACTTCATTCCTTCTCAAACTTCTCGACATTCATTCATTCATCCTATCCTTATATACTATTATGTAGCTTACAACATCATTAACATGCCATATTCATTCCTGTACATGTTCCCAACATTGGGGAAGGTTAATGGCTTCAATTATGCCCACATACTCATGTTTACCTTGCATTTTTGCAACTTCAATCTTCTTAATCATATTAGTCCATCTTGTATGGCTTAAACACGTTATAGATTACATTTCTTTGACTATTTCTCCAAATTTCTTATATCAACATAGCTCAACTTCTGATGGGATTTCTTATCATTGTACTATTTATATAACTCATCAGATATTGAGTTCAAAGCTCAAATCACTAAAAACAATTCTTCACTTCAGTTGGGCACATCACTAACTACACACATACGTACGTATCCGTGCATTTAAGTGCCATCATTCCTTATTATGTGTGGGGATCTTTGTTTTCAAGTGCCTTCAAACTAATTTCTCTTTGCTCATTCCCATCCATAACCTAGATTCAAGATGATAATCTTCATAGTTCATATCAACGTTCTCATATTTAATCTATGAGCATTGGGGTATAATCAATTTTAGATTACCTTTTTTATATGTTTAAATCACCATTCCACTTGCATCTTACCATAAGTTATTTCTTATGTAATCCATAAGAATTCTCATTATGCCTATGAATAGCTTCACATCCTTTTCATTCTTATACTCATTTTTTATCATTTCCAATTACATGCTTAAGTTTCATTTTACTATATTGTAGTACCTCGTATTTTGATACGGTAGCTAATAAAGTTTACGGATGCTGATTGAGGTTAATTACCGAGTTAAAAAGGGTAATTCAGAAGTGAACTTGTGAAATCTTGATCTCTTTAGACACATAACTAAAAATAGACGTGATAATGCAGACCAGGGGTAATATTGTAATTTCTCTTGGTGAGCTCCTACGAATGGGTATTTTTTATGCTATTAAGGTTTAAATAGGCCTAATGAATGAATAAATGATGTTTATGATGGTAAATAATGAAAGAAGATAAAAAAAATGATAATTTCCACGGTAAGGGCAAAATGGTCATTTTGCATCTCAGATATAAATTTTTATGTTTTCATGAACTCGAGTATTTCTACACTATTATGGACCTTGCCTTAGTGTCAAAAGAGTAAAAAGTTGCACAAAGGATGAGAGGAAGACAAAGTCACCATGTTAAGGCCATTTTGGTAATTTAAGTGAGAAATGGATAAATTTTAGATATAATATCTAAAGCTCCAGTAATTTTCAGCTGCTTCCAGCCATTTCTTCTTCCTTTCCCCTCTCACATTTCTTCATCTCCATGGGAGCTTCCCTTAAAGCTTCCATAACTTTCTCTCTCTAGCTTCAGTTTCATGCTTTTGAGCACTTTTTCATAGAACCTTTCGTGCTATTTCACTCTCTCACCTTAAAATCCTTAAAAAGTCTTACTTCGATCTTCCTCTCATTAGCTGAACATGTAGAGGGAGAGAGTGATTTCCTTGTTAACTTGAAGAATTTTGAAAGAGAATTCAACTACAAAGACCATCAAGGTGAGTATAAGATAGGTTTAAATTTCTTTAGTTGTTGATAATGGCTAACAATGACGTTTATGAGTGTTTTATCATTGAGGTTGTTTATTCACTCTTAGGGTGACTAGAGTAGTGTGAATAACTAGCCATTTAATGGCAATTGGAAACTAGTTAGGAATAACTAGTGGAACTTGATTAGGAAAGAGCTTTTGGATTATATTAACGCCAATTTGGGTTGGTTGTGATGTTGTGTGTGTATAAGTTCCAACAAGGCCTCACATGTCCATTTAGAGTATTAGTTGAGGTTAGAGTCAAACAAAAGAATCAACAAAACCCGTGAGTGAACTTGCATTTCAAAATTTCTTTGGGAAATGTAATGTATTTGAATGAACATTTGAATGATTTTATCCAACTTTTCTTTAAAAATGCGTGCCAGGGAGCAAGCCCTTGATAAAATGTTTTGATGATGTGAAAAATGTGAAATGTGTAAAAGGATGAATCCATGTGCTTCTATATTATGTTGGTAGGTATATATATGAATATATGTTTTGTATTGATGAATAATGTTGTGTGATGATGTTGAAGTGTGCGAGTAGGGAGTGCACACATGATGATGATAGAGTGCGCAGTAGGGAGTGCACACATGATGATGATATTGCATTGAGTTGAGTGTGGTGGGATGGTATGCATGATGATGTATGTATATACAAATATATATGTTATAGAAAGTTTATGAAAATAATTGTGATTGTGTTGTGTGTTGGTATTGTTAATTGCTCCTAAATTACTTTTCATTTCAACAATAAAATGGCTTTTGATGTAACAAGACCCATTTCACTTAAATGCTCTGTTTCTCGCTGCAGAGAGATTCATTTTTGCTGCAGCGAGAAACTCACGGGTTCTGGTGCAGTACTTTCACTTAGACAAAGATTTTGACCACCTTTCGTTCCAACCTAGGAAAAGTGATAAACATCAAAGTTTTAGCCCTAACTCTTATCTTTCTAATGGTCTAAAAATTAGGTCAATTCGACTTCTGTGATGGGAGATATGATAGAAATTGTTTCTCGCTGTAGCAAGAAACTTGCTGCCATGCTTGTTACCTTGCTTGATTTTGACCTATTTTTCCCCCATTTAACTTCATGGGTTGATCATTGGTTTTTGCAACACTATGAGGTTATTGATCAAAGCTTAAAATGAGGGGTTTTTAGTAAGAAATTAAATCAATTGCATTGTTTTTGAAACAAGTGCATCATGATTTCCAAATTATTTCTATCGATTGCTTGTTCCCTTCTTATGTTCACTCACTGAGTTTTATACTCACGTTTTTAAACTTCATATTTTTAGATTTGGAGGCAGTTGGGACCTAAATTGAGTTGTCCACATATGCTCGACTTCTTGGTAGGTACTATGGCATCTCAGTAGCTGTACCTTCATCCATGGTCACTCCGTTGACAGTCAAGGGTCTGTTACTTGTGAACGCGTATATGTAATGTAATCTGCTAGGATCCATATTATAAGTCAATTATGTATATTTGATTATCGATGACACTATGACTTGGCAAATGGGTGACATTATTTTGACATAAAAAAATTATGAGTTTTGGGTCACTATAGAATATTACCGAAATATTTTTAGTTCAGAATTTCAATATGTGGTTTTATAAATGATGATTGTGTTTGCATAAAAAGGCTTGCTTGGGCTTAGTGGGCTATGCCCATTGGGCCCAAGCACCGGTCATGGCCCGGTATTTGGGCTGTGACATATATATCCTTGCATCACAATGTCATTAATCACATCTCACTCGCCAAATGTTATTTTCATTAAATTGCAATCCAATATTTGTATATGTTTTATAATTTCATTGATCCTTCAAAGATTCATCTTTACTTGATCACTGTATCTTATGCAATATCACAATCCCTCCAAGTCATCACTTTTTCTCAATTATCTTTCATGCCTCCAACATGTATATTATATCCTTATTGCATTTCGATATTAATTAGTCACTTAAGACTTGGACTTATTCGAATCATGCATGCCTCATGCATTTCCAAATTCCAATTTCCATAATACATTAGGAGGTTTTCATTATCCAACTTCATTATCAATGTTACCTTCAACCATCCTTTGTACTATTCTCTTATACTGATATAACGTCATTCTCCCTTAGTTAATTCACAATTTGTACTTGAAATTGCAAGATTGGAAATAAGGTTCTTCTCAAGTACTTCTTAATATTAATGTGAGTATCACTCTCAGCTTATGGCTTCCCTTTTGTAACCACATAACTTAATGCTTGCTTCCACAAGATTCATAATAGGATTACTCTTGAGTATTTCCTTACAGATGCCTACCTTTAACTTATGTCTCACCGCATATGAGCACATAGCCCGTGGTTTAGCCATTAGGCTCCTTAGCAAGTTTCAAAATCACACATATTATATTGGTCACTTATGATTGGTAATTCTTTCTCAATGATGTTCATGCATCCCTGAACACTTAATCACCTATTTGCTCTTTAACATTTCGGGCATATCATTCCAAAAAAAGGCATGCACTTATTCACCAAAATATTTAAATGCATGCTCAACTATTCATACTTCAATTTATCCCCAAGGGTTTCTAGCATGCCACGTAATCGGCCTTGTGTTGTTACTAATCCTTTTTCATTCAACTGAGTCAAAACAAGAATTGCAAATTCTCATAACAATATTCTATATAAACTCATTTGCTATACCACTCTTGTAATCCTTCATTCACACTTTCATCACTTGGTATTGACATCCCTTATCCATATCTCATGCATTCATCTAACTTTTCATTCACTTTTTTTTTCCTTAGCCTTTAACAAGGCTTAAACTCTTATCCTCTTTATTTCTTAGGGTTTAACTTTAGTTTGTGTAATGTTCATCTTAATACTTCACATAGTAATTCATCTTAAGAACTATCTAACTCCCTTTTTTATCACCTGCCAATATATAGGGCAATAAAGAAACTTTTCAATTCACTCATCATCTTTATCTTAATATTTTCCCAACGCACTTAAAACTCTAAATAACAAAAGTCAGCATCAAGGCCAATGACCATAATTCAACTTTGAGTTTCATCTTCATGCCACTCACAATTTGCTCATGCTTTCTAGCCATGAGGGGTTCTTAGAGTAGCAGCGTTGGGTAGTCGGCGTTGCGGCGTTGTAGCTTCTAAAATTTACTTTATCAAAGAAATTCTTCTTCTTTTAAGGCTAATACACTAATCATTCTTAATCGCATGACTTTCCTTTAAGCCTATACCATAATTTCCATAAGTATGTGTATCTTCTCTTTGCTTATCATATGCACTAGACCAAATTAATACTTTCAACTCATATCATCTTTTGACTTTTATCATCAATCATGAAATCCCACCTTAAAGCATCTTTTCCATATGGTGTAATGAATTCACAATACATATATCACCCCACACATAATTACTCACTATTTATGGCATTCCACAAATTTGTTATTATCCATAGCTAATTATCTTTCTTGTCTTGTAACTCCAATAGTTTATTGACTTTCGATACAAATGACCATGAAAATAGTTCATTTTCCTCCTCACTTTATTCTCACAATCCTTATTAAATCAAGAATTCATCTTTCCCAAGCTCAGTAATTTAACTCCATTGGGCTATATTTGTGCCCAATTATTACCTTAAAATGACATGGCATCATTTTGTAATCCCCTCCATGCTTAAATTACAATCCTTGACTTAATCACATCATCCATTCTAAGTGTCACTTATAGCCTCATTGATTTCTCCCATATCCTTTCGAATTGTAACTGCAACTGGGATTTCAATTTCCACCTTTCCATGATTAACTGGTAATCATTTGTCAGGTCTCGTAGTTGTTTGTACCATTAATGACTTTCTACATCTATCCTTAATAATTATCTAAGGAGACCAATCACGCCACTAAGATGAATATCCTTCCTTAATAATTATATTGCTAATCTACCTCTATCATACCAAAAGATTCCTATACACATCTAGTCATTTAAATAGCTACTTTATAATCCGTTCGAGTCATACAAAATAAAAGCTAGCTTTTAACTCTTTGTACATATAACTACTACAATTCCTTTACACCTCATCTGCCTAGACTTAAAGTGATACGAACTTCAACAAAAATATTAAGTGTCTTTAGGATCCTCGTCGCCTTGATCCGAGCACATAGACAGGTCCTCTTTCGGGTACTCCTATTCCTCTTGAGATTTTCTCATTTTATCCTCAATCCAAGCTTGCTGTATTCTCATGCATTCCTCGCTACTCACAAGTGCAGCACCTCTGGCACAACCTAAATGAAAGTCTCGGACAATAGATACAGATTCTTTCCTAGGACAATAATTACTGATAGTTCTTTTTTCCATCTTGTTCGTGTTTTTTTTCCTTAGATCTATTTCATTACGCACCATTCTTGCGATGCTCCTCCAGCTCTTAAATAGTATTCTACCTCTCAGGGGAACCAATCCACTAGGAAATTGGGTCGGGTTACTTGTTACTCTTTCACCCTCGAGCACATATCGACTTCGAGCAGTGGAATCTAGCGATCCCTCGCTAGTACTGCGAGAGGCGCCGAGACTACCATCTCTTTTAGACATGGAGTGCAATAGATGCACCTTCAAACCTATACGGAACCAAGTATTAATTACTTATCCATTTATACATCATAAGAACAAGTAGGTTTCTAATGAAGTAGGGGCCCATGTAGCCTCCCGTCTTTGACTTGCGTTGTGCACCCATAATCCAAGGACAAGACTTTACACGGACTCCACCAACTTCGCTGACAGACACAGGAATCCCAAGGACTCAACTAAACCTAGAGCTCTAATACCAAGTTTGTCACAACCCAAATCCGAGGCCATGACTGGCATAAGGGCCCAATGGACTCAACCCACTAAGCCCAAGCAAGCCTACTTATATAATCTTGTACATTAATCCGTATGTCTTTAATATCCAAAATTCGTAATGTTCAAGTATAATTCCTTTGAAAACAATTCAGAATACCCAATTATGTATTCATAGTGGCATCATCAACCATAATATACATATATAGCTTGACAAATGAGTCTTAGTATTTCACATCCAGTATTCATATACACATAATTACACCTTAATCGTCAATGGAGTGACTCTGGGCATGGTTACTAAAATTTAGTGTCACGGTAAACCTACCGAGCAATGGATAGGGAAAAGCATTTCGTTCTAGGACCCAGTCACTTTTAACTCAGAAAACCTAAAACATGAAGTTTAAAAACGTGAGTGTAAACCCAGTGAGTGAACATAAAAAAGGAACAAGCAACGTTAAGGAAGGTTTAGAAATCATGATGCACTTAAGTTCAAATATAATGCAATTTAGTTTAAGCTCTTGTTAAAACACCTCATTCCAAACTTTATTAATTAATCCCTTGATGTTGAAAATCCATGATCAGCCGTGATGTTAAAGAAGTAGAAAATATGGTAAAAACCAAGCAAGGTAGCAAGCTTGACAGGAGGTTTCTCGCTGTAGCGAGAAGTAAAACCGTGGCCAATCTCGCAAAGTCGAGAGTTTTTGGCTGCAGTGGAATCAGAACAACCAAGGAAGAGTTTCTTTTCATAACAAAAAGAGGCCATTTATTGCAATACAATTCAATTTGAAAATACTTAGCAAAATGTCAAGGTTCAACATGCAAGATTCCACATACATTACAACCACATACTATATTCATAACTTTGTCTTGCACATGCATATATGCATATGTAAACATGAATACCACCACCTCACTCAGCCAATGTGCACTCCTACACGCACAAGGCAATATCATCATGTGCACTCCCTACTCGTACATTTCTATATCATCGTGTGCACTCCCTACTCGCACACATTAATATCATTGTGTGCATTCCCTACTCGCACACTTCAATATAATCTAGTGCACTCCCTACTAGCACACTTCAATATCATCACACACATTCCCACCCACATCATTATCAGCATGTGCTTTCCCTCCCCTCATATGCACGGTTATATTTATTACACAATATTTCCTATCAAGCCACAACACACATATATATGTATATCAACATAATAAAGGAGTACGTGGACTCATCGTAATCACATTTTCACAACACAAAAATTTCAACAAGAGCTTGTTCCCGTGTACATTTTAAAGAAAAAGATAATTAAAACTTTTCAAGTAAATCATTCAAACATATGTGCATTTACCCCAAAGCATTTTAATGAAAGTTCACTCACCTGACAAAACTAACACCAATAAGGTTCTAATCCAAGTAGTCCCGAAATACCATTAAAACCTATATTTATCAATAAACCATAGCTACCTCATTTAAGTCATAAATTTAAATCTAATAATTCTAATAAATTTACATTAGGCAATCTACCCTCTAACCTAACATTTAACCTAAATTTCTAGTCTAATTCTCAAACCCATCATATCAACTATTTCCAATGTAAAGATTCTTTATCTTGGTGAGCTTGGAGGCATGAAAATCAACAAAAAACCTAATATTTCCAAGAAAAATAATTTGAAAAAATTATAAAATAAAATCTGAAAATATAACCATAAATTCAAAAATTTCAAAAGTTGGAAATATATACCTTTTAGCCTTGAAAAATGAAAATTTGAAGCCAAAAATCCAAGTGTTGTTGAAAGTGAAGTAGAAATAGAAAATAAAGGAAACAAAGAAAGATTTTCTTTCTCTCTCCCAGGGTTTAGAAGTGCTGGAAATTGGGGTAAGAAGCTACTAGTTTGATGCCCAAGAAGTTTGGAGAATAAAGGAGTAAAAAAAGAAAGGAAATGAGAAGAAACAAGGAACATCACATGAAAAATTTTGATTTTCATGAACTTGAAATGGAAATGGCGTTGGAAGCTTCCAGAAGAAGAAGAAAAATATCTTGTTGGGAGAAGATAAGAACCGGTTGTAGCTAAAAAAGAAAGGAGTCAAAGCTTCCTTTCAAAGCTTTGACCAAGCTTTATAGAAAATTATCGTTTTGCCCTCTAAGTTTCTCCCCTTTTTAATTTAGTCTTCCCAACACTCATTTAACTACAATTTCCTTCTATTATCTTCTTTTATATATTTACAAACGAAATATAAAGTTTGTACTCCAACCCGATGTCACCATAATATTTAAATATATACTTACTGCTCGTGCACTATCTGATAAAGGCACGCGGGTCCCATGAATGTCGTTTTTCTTCGAAATTCTTTCTTATTTCTCTTCCCCACTTGGATTGACCATATACTTCTCCTTCATGAAAAATTTTGATATCGAATAAAATATTAATATTTTAATATTATTTTATTAATAAAATATTATTTTATTTCAAAACTTTCCACTTGTCTCTTTGCTACCCAAAATACCTTATTATGCCTCAATTCACCTCCAAATCACTTTTATCTTGGAAATTCTTTTTCGATAAAAATATTATTATTTTATTGTGATTTCTTCGTGTGCAGAATATTTTTCTCCAAACTATTCCTTTCACCTTTTGTCACTTTTAAACTTTATAATTAACCTTAATTTGCATCCGATAAGCTATATTAGCCACCATATCAAAGTACGGGGTATTATAAATCCAAAGGTCCGTGACCAGTGTACAAGCCCACTAAACTCGAGCAAGCCTCAGAATCCAAAATTATATAACATAAGCCAAGGGATTTAATAATTAAATATTCACCATAAACCAATTATAATACATTATCCCCGGCACATAATTCATACAAATGTTTATAAGGCCATACGTTGGCCATCCAAGACCAGTTCATATATTACAACCCTTACATAAGTTCATATGGCACATCGTGCCTACATACACAACAAACTAAGTTAGGAGCGAAAACTTATGACTGACACAACAGAGTGACACAGCAAATAGGAACCTACCGGATGCCAAAATCTTTATGTCGCGAGACAACCTTTACCATGCAGCTTTGTGGCCTATTTATTTGCATATGGTACACAAATGGGTGAGCACTATAATACTAAGTGAATGGTGCAAATAAACAAAATCATGTATAATTATATATATATATATATATATATATTGCACTCTCAATGCAACCACATAATCCCACAAACATCTCCAAACATAAGGCATATCACTATCCCTAAATCTTCAATGGAAAGGCATATCATCATCTTCAATGTCTCCAAAGATCATCACACATGTTATTAGGCTTACCCTCAAAGCTAATCAAAGTTATTCACATTATTCTCCTCAGCACACTCTAGTCACTAGAGTCTCACATAAAAAACATATCACATTTATTTAAGCCTTTCCATGGTTATCTCACGTCATATGCAAATCAAATTAATTAGTGGTCCTCCCTGGACATAGACAAATCACGCTCAGTGGCGAACTAGCAGAGAATTAAATCACGCTTTGGGCAAAGTCACTAACGGAGAAACAAATCATGCGTGCCAAAGCATTGAGTGGAGAACAGATCACACGCATGCCGAAGCAATGGGTTGAGAACAGATCATGCACATGCCAAAGCAATAGGCGGAGAATCAAATCATCAATCGGAGTAATCTCCCTCGTCAGCATCACCCGGATTAATCTCAATAGATTGCATTAAAACACTACAAGCGAGAATCACAGGCACGATTAGTGTCACCATCTTTACTTACCACCATCATTATAGGGACACACGTTGTCATAGGGGGACAGAACTAAACTCCATCACAATTAGATCATTGTCTGGAGTTCACTCCTTAGACGAAAACACAAATCCAAAAAAAAGGCCATCATGCTTTTATCATTCACATTTTCCTCATAGAACCTCAATTCACATTTATCAAGCTTCAATCGTCTTAAGCTCGGTTAGGTTTCAAGTGTCTCTGAATCTCCAAGACATCATTTAGTCAAATCATCTCAACATATCATTCACCTAGGGTAATCTACTCCTAGGGGTTCATCATAGCCTCTAGACATCTTAGTCTAGACACACACAACATAGGTCACCCATGCGGCTCATATCATAGCACACAATCACACATGATTTGCACATATATACATATACATATATATTGTTCTCTAGTTTAGGTTCATTCGTCTAAGCATACATATTCCATTCTATTACCATGGCAGTGCATCTATCATGCATCATGCATTACATGTGTTTTATTTAAACCCACTTATAGTGACAAATTGGGGTAATCCCAGCCAAGCTTCTATCCTTAGCCCTCAATCATCGTTTAGCTTGCCAATGAGTTGATTTAACTCCGTTTCCCCCTTCAAACACATCAAAACATCATAATAATTAAATCTTGGCTTTCAAAAAATGTCAGCTTTTCCACAATTAATCAAATCTTAGCAATCCAATCATTTAAGCTCAAATTTTTCATTAACAAGGTAAACCCATACCTTAGAAGTTGGATTGCACGAGTCTTAGCTCCAAATTCTCCAATCCAAACCCAAAAGGGAAAATTACTAAATTTGAAAAAAATCAAAATTTGAAGTTATTAACCAATTAAATTGAAAAATAATCAGTAAAAACGTTCAATCTTACCTCTGAGATGGTTTTCCAAGCTCCAAATAGCCTCAAATAGCTTTAAAATCAATTTGGGGGTTAAGGTTTTGAGTTTCTAAAGAGAGAGATGGTGAGAAAGAGTTGAGAGAAAGGGTTAGGCGAAAATGGCCCGACACCTTTTTTTATTTTTCCCTTCTGTCTGTGATGTATCAATACATTTGGCAATGTATCGATACATTCCATCGATACATTTGGCAATGTATCGATACATTCCATCGATACATTTGAAGCAGAAAGTACCTAGGACCATTCATCCTTAAATGTATCAATAGAACTCCTCTAGTACACCTCATGTTGTTCTTCCTGCCAAGATTGTATTGATACATAAAGGGATGTATCGATACATTTTCCCTTGTAGGCAGTTTTAAGCTTCCAAAACTTCCAAAAATCTGAGTTTAACACCCAAAAATCATTCCCTGTTAATATCACACTTCAAATCATTCATCTAACTTAATCCCATACACATAATCTCACAAACAAAACATCAAACCATGGGATTTATCACATATTTCCTCAAAATTTGCTTAAGTGTCCATTTATCTTCATTTATATCCTCAAACACTTGGCATACATAACATATCATCCATTAGCTTAATTTACATTGAATATTGAGGGTGTTACACATGTTATGCTGATTATGTGAATTATATTGTAAGTGATCTTCTACCTTCTAATTTAAATTTAGAAATTTCTTCATGATGTTAAGTATTATGTGTGGGATGAGCATTTCTTGTTTAAGAAATGTGTAGATAGAATTCTTAGAAGATGCATTCCAATGGAAAAAGTTGAAAACATACTTAAATAATGTCATTCTTCAAACTATGGTGCGCACTTAAAAGGTGACAAAACTGCATCAAAAGTGTTATAATCAAGTTTGTATTGGCCAACTTTATTTAAGGATGCTCACTTTTTTTTTAAAATTGTGATAGGTGCCAACAAGTAGGCAACATATCAAGAAGACATGACATGCCTCTTAACAGCGTCCTTGAAGTGGAGATCCTTAATGTGTGAGGTATAGACTTCATGGCTCCATTTATTTCTTCATTCAACAATAAGTTTATTTTAGTAACTATGAGTTATGTCTCGAAGTGGGTTACAGTTACAACATTCCCAACTAATGACTCTAAGGTGGTGATGAATTTCTTGAAAAAGAATATCTTCACTCGTGTTGGCACCCCATGAGCGATCATTAGTGATGAAGGCTTTCACTTTTTGCAATAAGTACTTTGAGGCACTCCTAGCCAAGTATGGAGTCAAACACAAGATGACAACTACCTATCATCCACAAAAAAGTTGTCAAACCCTGTTCTATAAAATAATTACGACGTCATTTACATGCTCAATAGAATGTTTGCATATTTAGGAAGTTCGAGGAATTGTTAAAAGATGATATTGCCCCTAATGGTACCATTAAGTCGATTAAGCCTTGAACTAGTTCAAATAAAAATTTTAAGGTGAAATTAAGAGTTTCACGATCTAGGGATGACTCAAAATGGTAATTTGGAGTTCGAGGATCAATTTGGAGTCAAACCGAAATTTTTACTATCTAGGGGCAAAATGGTCATTTGCCACTTGAGGACAAAATGAGAATTTTTAGAAAAGATTTTTTGGGCCCATTTGACTTATTGGAGTATGATTTGAGTATTGGAGTATGATTTGAGGTTTAGAAGTGAAAATTTTTAATTTCGGTATAATTTGGAGTATAGGGGTGAAATGGTAATTTTGCCACCCCAGGGGCAAATCGATAAATTTTCACCCCCGACACTTGTCAAGACCAAGGAATTTTATTCATCATGGAAATGGATAAACATAAGAAATGTGTGGTGGAGAATTAAAGAATTAAAAGTCAAATATTTAGAATTTGAACCACTAAGGAAATGCCATGAGTCATGTTTTTATTATTTTATTATTTCTTTATAAAAAGGCAAAAAATCAGCCCATTTCTCCCATAGTGATCAGCCAAACTAGAAGAGAAGAGAAACCAAGGAAGAACAAACCCTAGGTGGAAAAAATCAAAGAGAAAGTGTTGGAATTCAAGGATTTGATCAAGTAAAGGTAAAATTTCTTTGATTTTGCTAGTGATTTACCTTACCCATGCATTTTCCCTTAATTTTCATGGTTAAATTACATGTTTTCATGATGAATTCATGGCTGGTCAAAATGGGTATGGAGAGAGAATGATATTGGGTTGGTTTGATTTTTAGGTATGTTAGTGTTTTTAGGTGATTAATGATGTGTAGCATGAAAACAAGTGAAGAAAACCACTGAAGGTTTGGTGCCTATCTATAGTCGAATTCTCTAAGTGAATAATGAGGAAGAATGGGATGTTATTCTAGGTGATTTGATTAAGAAATAATAGTTTTTGGTGTAGGAATTAATGAATTATGCAGAGAAAATTAAGTAGGAAAAATCACGAAGTTAGTGTACCATTGTTGGCTGAAAGTTCCAAGAAGAAAAGTGAAGAGAAATTTTGCCTAATTGTGTGTTAATTAGTTGTGCTTGGTGAATTGAGGGATTGGAAAAGAAATGGAGCAAGTTGGAGTGAAATTGGACGCATTGGCCAATTTATCGGATGAAAAATCTACTTAGGCCAATACCGGGTCTAGATGCCTACCCGTGTATTTTTCATTTTATATCATGCATATATATCGAGCCTGAAATAGCTTATGACTGTTAGACACAATTTAATTGGAATATGTATCATCGATTATGGCTAGGTGGTGAGCCATTGGATACGGGTGAAGGACTGTACCCACGGACTGAAAATAGGAGTATTTCTACTCTTAATACTGTGAGTGGACAATTTATCATCTTAAATATATAGAGTAATTATACTTGTTTGATGTTTTTATTGAATGGTGAGTTTGAATTATAAAATATTATGTTTTTCAATTAAAATATTTTTTAATAAAAATGAGATTTATACAGGTTTTGAAATCAAATATTGTTTTGGGAAAATTGAGTATATGGAGACTATGTTGAATTTATGATTTTATATGTTATTGAAATTGTGGCTTATGACACTATGGTAGCATGATGGCTAAATATTTGGGGTTGGCATAAAATATATGAACAGTTTTGGATTGATCTTAGTAGACTAGATTAAATTTTATTCACCATATTATGCTACTGAAAATTTTATGGGTTTGGTGGTATATTAAACGGTCATTGCAGTGGTGGGGGTTTTCGTGGACTGTCTATGAGAGGGGTACGGTAACCCAATTATATAATTACCTCCGGGGGGAGATGTTGGATGAAGTATCTCTTGAGGTAAGATTTTAGTGCACTTCACGTTCGGGCCACCATGTGAGAGTGAGACTCAGCCAACGCCAAGGAATGGCTGTGTATCATATGTGAAAACATGTTTATATGCATGGGACATTTAACAGCCTTGGCGGTCTCAGTGGGATACCTTGACGAAGGTACCCGCGAGAATGATTTTGGTAGGGGCCAAGTTTAAGAAACTCATAAGCCAGGGAAATTTTGACAAAAAGAAATTGTTTGGTATAGATTGAAACGAATTTTACGTTATGAATATTATTGAAATATAACGTTTTTATATTGTCTCTATCTACTCGGCTTTAGATGCTTTTGATGGTAATTGTTTACTCACTGAGATTATGTAATCATAATCTCACCCGTCTTCCTATCCATTTTTCAAGCTTGGGACAGTTTGTTGATAGTTGATTTAGACGAGAATTAATCTCGGAGTTGCATCCTAGAAAGTAAGGGTTCGTAGCCTTACACCTTCTTGGTCAGTTGAGGGCCCACGTGTCACTGTAAAAGTAATTTTATACTTCAGTTATTTGATTTAAAGTATGTATGAACATATTTATCTTTTACACCATGTTTTTTGCGGCTTTCGGTATTTTTTGAAGAAAAATGATGAAAATGCCCCTGTGAGTCAGAAAATAATATTTTATTGTTTTGATTTGGAAACGACTTATGATTTCTTGAAATGTGAGATTTAATAACTATCATTCACCGAGGAGATGCGGAAGCTGATGTTAAGCCTTGCGGGGTTTCGATCTGCATTTGGGGTAATGAGTGCCTATCGAGACTTCGCGGCGGTTGTCACGGGCCCGATGGGAGTTCCAGGTTGTGACAATAGTGGTCATGCAAAAGTGTCCAATAAAGAGATAAAAAGAATTTTGGAGAAGACTATGTGTTCGTCCAGGAAAGATTAGTCCAAGAGATTGGATGGTGCACTATGGGCATACAAAACTGCTTTTAAAATTTCAATAGGTATGTCTCTATATAGATTGGTTCTTGAAAAAGCATGTCACCTTCCAGTGGAATTGGAACACAATGCATACTAAGCCATCAAGAAGTTAAATTTTATTATCCAAGTAGCTATTGAGAAATGTCTTCTACAATTGAATAAAATGGATGAATTTTGACTAAAAGTTTACGAGAATGGCAAGATCTACAAAGAAAAGACCAATAGATGGCATGATAAGAAAATCATTGAGCACCACTTTGAAACAGGCCAACATGTACTACTTTATAACTCTTGTTTGAAATTATTCCCTGTTAAGCTCAAGTCTAGGTGGTTAGGACCTTTCATTGTCACGAAAGTGTTTGCTCACGGAGCAGTGGAAGTAGTTTATGAGAATTCGAATGAGAAATTCATCTATTGGGGAGGCGACATTGATCGCCAAAGATCATCAATCTTTTTGCTCGATACCAATGAGCATGAAAAAGTCAATCCGATGACTATAAATTAAATGCTTCTTGGGAAGCAACCTAAGTTTCTAAACTTTTCCTTTTTAGTTTTCATTTAAAGTTAATCTTTATTCCTCATCAATTGCTTTATTTTTTTTTTATAAATATTTCCAAAAAAGAAGGGAGTGCCACGTCCCGAGGAAACCTAAGGTCGTGGCACCTTAATGATGCCCTTATCCCCCATATAATTTCCCAAGTGGAAGGCGTCGTGATACCAAAAGCCTAGTGCCGTAACACCATAAAAATGCCATGACCGTTTATGTCAATTTTGTCCCCTAGTCTCAAATGTCATCCAATTAGTGATTCAATACTCTAGATCTAATCTTTTGAGTATTTAGATGTGATGAGCAACTAATTCATCAATCCACTAGGCCCAAATTAATCACTAATCTTCCTTAAATCAGTAGAAGTGATGTTAATGCTATGAACTCCATTATTTGGATATATGTTCCCAGATGTTCATATTGATTATAATCTTAGAATACAGAGACTAGATCAATGCTTTATGATGATCATGCTCATGGTAAATCAAAGATTATAAGGAGATTAAACACGAGTCCACTATCCATCAGGGTTTTAGTTATACTATAAGTAAATGCATAAGTGTGAGATCAAGATTTAAGTAACGGTTAAACTTAAATTTGATTCTCACATGATTCCACTTCATGTTATAGTGTCATTACTCGAAGTCAACAATTTCAATGATTTGAGACTCATCATTCCCTTGAAATGAATCACATTCATTTCGTTGGAAGTAATCTGGACACTACAACCTTAACATAATAAAGTGACTAACTTTATTATATGGCTATGAATAATTTTTAGACTCAATTAAAATACATGTCTTCTATGTATGACTCTTCATACGAATGTATTTTAATATCTCAATAGAATCATGGTACCTTAATAACTACATAATGAATGCTTACTTAAAATAAACTCTTTGTCTTATTATCAAAATGTACTTTCATTACAAATAAATTTAATGAAATTAAGCATAAGAATATACTTGCTTTCCAAGGCACCATATTTTCAAAATTCTTAACAAACTTTATGATATAAAATTATTTGGTATTAATCTTAGTTAATAATTTTCTATGTTCTTGAGTTTTATCTTAAATTTCAGGTGTTTTTAGCTATTTATTTTAATTTAAGTAAATTATGTTGTCACGACTCGGAACTCCCATCGAGCCCGTGACAACCGCCACGACATCTCGATCGACATTCATTACCCGGAATGTCCACCGGAACCTCTCAAGACTTTAATATCAGCTTCTCATTTCCCCTGTGGGTAACTGTTGCCAAATACCACATTCTAAAAGATTCTAAACTGTTTCCAACTTAAACAAATAAAATAATAATTTTCGTCTCACAAGGGTATTTTTTTTGTCATTTATCCCAAAAATCTCAAAAATCAGTTAAAAATATAGTATGTAAGTGGAAAACACATATTTCATAATCAAAAATAAATTTGGATGTCTAAAACATTCGTTTAAAATGGAATTATGATTGTTAGAATAAAATAAAAGTATTAAATAAAATATTCAATTTTCACATAAAACAATATTTTAAGAACACTGCATAAATAATTTTTATAGTGTAAAAGCAAAATAAATTCCTACATATTGTAATGCAGATAACCAAAGTATAGAATTAATTTACAGTGACACGTGGGCCCACGAATGACCAAAAGTATCAAAAGAAATGAACCTACAGTTTTTGGATGTGGCAAGTTCAACTGTAATCCTCGCCGATATCAGTTATCTACAATCTATTCTGAGCCTGAAATGGGTGGAAATGNCCTACATACTGTAATGCAGATAACCAAAGTATAGAATTAATTTACAGTGACACGTGGGCCCACGAATGACCAAAAGTATCAAAAGAAATGAACCTACAGTTTTTGGATGTGGCAAGTTCAACTGTAATCCTCGCCGATATCAGTTATCTACAATCTATTCTGAGCCTGAAATGGGTGGAAATGAGGGTGGTCAGATTATAAAATCCAAGTGAGTAAACAAACATCACTCAAAATATCTAAAGTCGAGTAAAAGGAGACTATTAAAACATTTCATCAAACTGTAATTTATCATCTTTCAACTTATTTCAACCAAATGAAATCAGTTTATTTAAAGCAAGTAATCAGTATGGCTTATGAATTTCTTAAAAAGCTTGGCTCATGCCAAAAATTATTATCATACTCAGTTATTTGGGATACCTTGGCTGAGGACTATCCCAACTGAGTCCGCCAAGGCTATTAGAAAGTTATGTTTTTATTTTGAAAACATAGTCGTTCCTTGGCATTGGTCGAGTTCCCCTTCAGGTGGTGGTTTGGCGTGAAGTGAACTCTAAAAGTTATACCTTGGGAGTTACCTTACTCGCCTCTCCAACCGAGGTAAAAATAGAACAGGATTTTGTGCCCCTCTAATAGGCTAGTCCACAAAACCCAGCCCATTGCAGTAGGTCAAACCCACCATACAATAAAATTTTGACAGCATGACAGGGCTAATATATTACTACCTAGCCTGCAAGGGTAAAATAAAGCAATTCATACAATTCATAAAAAATATAGCCCAGTCAGTCATGCCAATACAATAACATAAGCCATTAATTCAATTTAAAATTTACAACATATCATTGGTCTCCAATTACTCTATTTTCAAAATCGTTATTTCGTTTCAAGACAATTTATAAAATATTTTCATTTAAACTCATTTTGTTTACAAAACATAAAAATTTACCATTTTAACTCATTTTCATATAATTCACCAAAACCGAATAAAAACATACTTTAGATAATTAAAGTGATGGTAAGGTTACTCACAGTGTCTAGAGTAGGGATTTTCGAAATACTTAAACTACTGGTCCTCGGGTGCAATGCCCTTGCCTTTATCGGAGGACTCACCACCTTGACACAATACAAAATCGAGAAATTCACCACATTGGTACTAAATTGAAATTAAACTAATTTAGACTACTAATGCTTGATATGGAATGCAAAAATATCTAAATTTTGCCTAAACGCAGTGTTAGCCTAATTCGGTCTTTTACCCGATAAATTGATATACGCGTCTGTTTAAACTCCAAATTAATTTTTTTTTCAGTTGCTATACCTCAATTGCACCCAAATTGACTTAATGTCCCTCAATGTGGTGCAAATTATCAATCCCGGCAACAAATTACAAAAATACCCCTAGTGGGTAAAAATTCGTATTTTTACTCCAAAAATTCCCATTATTTTTCTAGGCTCATAATTCATCATTATTCATCATAATTCCTCAAATAAACATCAAGATCAGCAACAAATATTCCCCTAGAAAATTCGGCATAATGGGTTTCAATGGGAGAAAATTATATCTCTAGCTTATTTTTGCTATATTTCAATATAACCTAACTAAAATCACTTAATTCAATTAAAATCAACCAAAACTCAAGTTCAAAACTCATCCATGGAGGCTTGGCCAGCATGGGTGTCCATACCCACTTTCTAATTTTGCATGGAAATGAGAAAAAATGCAAGGGTAGTGAAAATCACAAGGAAAATCAATGAAATTTACCTTTTTAATGCTTGATTTCTTGATTTCTCTTGATTTTCCCCAAAATTTTTAGGTAGGGTTCTTATTTCTTTTCCCTCTTTTCTCTACTGGTTTGGACAGCTGAAGAAGATAAGAATTCTGGAATTTTGACCTTTTTAAAGGCTAAAATAATATAATATTATTTTATTTATTTTTTTAATGTTTTATTAATTTCTTAAATTCTAGCCATCCATTTGCTTCGAAATTTTCACCATACACTTGTCCCACATATCCATAGCTTAGATAAAATTCTCAGACTTATCCAAAGTCTTGGTGGAGTAATTTTTTAAAATTTACACTTTTGCCCCTGTAAAAGTCAAAAATTATATTTTTGCCCCAAAAACTGAAAAATTGCCCATAGACGTATTTTTCATCCCTTATACTCATACCATTCTCCAATTTGTCAAATTTGATCTAAATTCTCTCAAAATCTCAAATTTTGTCTACGGGTAGTAAAATTATGATTTTACCCCTACACTCTAGAAATCACCGAAATTAAACTTTTTCACTGCCAAACCCTCAAATTATACTCCAATAAGTCAAATGGGGCCAAAAAAATCTTTTCTAAAAATTCCCATTGTGTCTCTAGGTGGCAAATGACCATTTTACCCCCAAACAGTGAAAATTTCGGTTTGACTCCAAATCACTATATTAAACCATTCTGAGACTTTAATATTCTTAATTTCATTTTAAATTCTCTATTTGATCTAATTCGAGGCTTAAATTAACTTAATTGTATCATTTGGTACATTGTCGTCTTTTAACGATTTTTCTTTCGGGGCTTTCCAAGTATGCAAGCATATTGTCAATCATATGAATGACATGACAAGTATTTTATAAGGTCGGGAAAATTTTGACCTCAAAATTTCATGTACTGAACTCAGAGAAAAGGTGGGGGTATTATTTTCTCATCTAATGCTCGACTTCTTATGTCCTCCCCTTTATAGGGAATTTCGATTTGTTCACCTCATTTACCTCTAATTCAACTCGAGTACTTCACTTATGTCTATTATTATCCTTTAAAATCATATCAACAATAACCTTCACAATTATGATCTTTTATATCGAGACACCAAGCATGCTTCTATTACTATCATTAAACTTGAACCATAACTCCATCCCAATCATACCGATTTCGGTTGCATTTTATACTTAATTAGGTATACCAATCATTATTTTATTACTTCATTCCATATTATTTTTCTCAACTTTCATTCATTCATCCCATCCTCATGCACTATTCTGTAGTTTACAATATCATTAACACGCCATACTCATTCCTGTACATATCCTCAACGTTCGGGAAAATTAATGGCTTTAATTATTTCCACATACTTCATATTTACTTTGCATTTAGGAAATTTCAATCTTCTTAATCCTATCAATCCATCTTATATGGCTTAATCGTACTATAGATTATATTCCCTTAACTATTTCTCCAAAATTCCTTAGGTCGCCGTAAATCGTCTTCTGATAAGATTCTTAATCGTTACATTATCTATACAACTCATCAAATATATTGAGTTCAAATCTCGAACCACTAAAACCATTATTCATTTTAGTTGGGTACATCACTACTCCACACATACATATACATGTACATTCAAATGTCTATATTCCTCATTATGTATACGGGTTTTTGTTTTCAAATGCCTTCAGACTAATTTGTCTTTGTTCATTCCCATCCATAATCAAGATTCAATAGAATAATCTTCATAATTCATACAAATTCTCATCATGCCTGTGCATAGTTCCTCATCATTTATATACTTATATTCTCTTCTTATCATTTCCAATTATATGCTTAAGTTTCCTTGTATTGTATATCATTGCATCACAATGTCATCTCCATTGAATTATAATCTATTATGCGTGTATGTTTTATAATCCCATTGGTATCTCAAAAATTTATCTTGACTTGATCATTGCATCTTATGCAATACTACAATTCCTAAAAGTCATCCTTATTCCTCGATTATCCTTCATGTCTCCTATATATTGTATCCTTATTGCATTTCGATATTGATTTGTCACTTAAAACTCAGATTCATTTGAATCATGTATGCCTCACGCATTTTCGAATTCCAATTCCCATAATATATTAAGAAAGTTTCATTATCTGACTTCATTATCAGGGTTAACTTCTATCATCCTTTATTCCACTCTTTCATATGAATATAACATCATTCTTCCTTAACTAATTTACAAATTGTACTTGAAATTACAAGACTTGAAACTAAATTCTCCTCAAGTACTTTTTAATGTTAATACTTATACCACTCTCAGCTTATAGCTTCCTTTTTATAACTACATAACTTAGTGCTTGCTTTCACAAGATCCATGGCAGAACTTCTCTTGAGTATTTCCTTAGGGATATTTATTTTAAATTTATGTCTCACAACATATGATCATTTAACCCGTAACTTAGCCATTTGGCTCCTTAGCAAGTTTCAAAGTCACGCATCTTATGCCCATCATGTATAACTTATAATTCTTTCTCAAGGGCGTTTAAACATTCTTGAAACACTTAATCACTTATTTACTCTTTTATACACCAAGTATATCATTTCCATAAAGGCATGCCCAACTACTCATGCTTCAATTTATCTCCATGGGTTTCTAGCATGTCACCTAGTTTACTTGTGTTGTTACTAATCCTTTCCTTTCAACAAGGTCAAGACAAGATCAGTATATTCTCATAACAATATTCTATATAAACTCATTTGCTATATCATTATTGAAATCTTTATTTACATTTTCCTCACTTGCTATTGACATCTCTTATCAGTATCTCATACATTCATCTAACCTTTCGCTCGCTTCCTCTTTAGTCTTTAACAAGACTTAATCTCTTGTCTTCTTTATTTCTTAAGATTTGACTTCAGTCATCATATTATTCATCTTAACACTCCACATGTTAATTTATTTTTATGTAGCCATCTCAAAAATTCTCTAACTTTTCTTTCTCTTACATGCCAATATATATAAGGCAAAAAAAAAAAAAAAAACTTTGCAATTTCACTCATCATCTTTATCTTAATACCTCCCAATGCACTTAAGACTCCAAACAACAAAGCTTAGCATGAAAACCAATGACCATTCTTCAACTCGTGAGTTTCATCTTCATGCCACTCTCAATTTGCTCTGCTTTCTAGCCATTAGGGGTTCTTAACGTGACAGCGTTTGATAGTCAGTACTGTGGCGTTGCAACGGTTTGAATTCACTTTATCTTAGCAACTCTTCCACCTTTAAAGCTACTACCTCAATTATTCACAATCGTGTGGCTTCCCTTCGAGTCTATACCACAATTAGCAAGACTAACTTTCTATCACAAGTGTGCGATCAAAACATTGATTTAACGTATTTATTTTGCCACTAACATTCATATATCTTTACCATAACATTTAATACAAGTTTGCTTAAGCAAAAATCTCCAAATTTATTCATAGCTACATGTATCTCAAATTGCTCATCACTTATCATCAGTCAATAAATCCCACTCGAAAATACCCTTTCCATATTGTATAGTGATTTCACCATATAGCATCACTGCACGATGTTCCTCCATTCTACTATCATGGATACTCCATAGAAATTAATTAAAAGATTTACGTACCCTAACTAATGCTAATTCCATTTAATCATATCTTAAATACTTCAAACTTGTAAATTACAACTCCAAATGTATGTCCATATATTGATAATCTTTATATATTTCATGATCATGAAAACTACAACTTACAAACTAGCTTTCTATCATACGTACTTTATTAGAGCACTAATTTCAACTTATTTAATCTACCCTTGGTGGTATGTCAAAATCATCCCTGTCTCGGTTGCAATCCAGAGGAATCTCTCCTCTGTATATCCGTATGAGCTGGTGGAGATGGAGCAGCTACCGTAGCCCGTCCTAACTGTGGACAATCTCTCCTAATGTGACCCAGTTGATCACAATGAAAACATCGTGCAGGCCCTCTGCACGGCCCAACATGATAATTCCCACAATTTTTACATCTACGTGAACTTCCTGAAACAGAGGAGTCTTTGCCCCTTTTTGGTGGCTGACTAGAAGATACACTCAGATTTCTCCTTTTTGCTAACTCAGCTCGCAGACTCCTATTTTCATTCGCAAGCTTCTCAGCTCTTAAAGCCATTCGTACCACCTCTTCAGCCACGGTTGCATCTAACTCACCCCTAAAAGAAACACAACTATGTTGCCTAGCCTCTTTAATCTTCTTAGAATCAGAAACATCCAGCACTGGTGGTGGGACAGGAGGTGGAAATGGTGGTACTGAAGGAGCAGCTAGAGGAACTGTAGGAAGAGCTTGACCAGCCTGAGCTTGGCCAGCAATAGCAGTAAAGAAGGCTGCTAATGCCTGAACTGCCTCAAGAGGCATGACAGAAATACTAGTAAGTGGCGGAGGAGGTGGAGGATGTGGAGGAGTCTCGGTCTATTCAGCAGCAGGTGCTGCCCGAATGGTGGATGCACTCGATTCCTCCTCTATTGCACCTAACTGACGACATTGGAAACGACCTCTTCCCCTCCCAGCTGATCTAGTGAAAGGTGATTGTTCGCGACGAGGAGACATAATAATCTATAAGAAGGAACAAAGTGAGTTTAGGCAACCTCAGGCTCTATATGCTTATGCATGTATTTTATTCAACCTAACCTAACTTAATTCGGGGCCACATTGACATTGTAAATTTTTAAAACAGCTTTAAAATAACTTTAAACCCTAAAACTCTAATCTTTTAAAACCAAAAACTCTGATACCAACTTAATTGTCACGACTCGGAACTCCCATCGAGCCCGTGACAACCGCCACGACATCTCGATCGACATTCATTACCCGGAATGTCCACCGGAACCTCTCAAGACTTTAATATCAGCTTCTCATTTCCCCTGTGGGTAACTGTTGCCAAATACCACATTCTAAAAGATTCTAAACTGTTTCCAACTTAAACAAATAAAATAATAATTTTCGTCTCACAAGGGTATTTTTTTTGTCATTTATCCCAAAAATCTCAAAAATCAGTTAAAAATATAGTATGTAAGTGGAAAACACATATTTCATAATCAAAAATAAATTTGGATGTCTAAAACATTCGTTTAAAATGGAATTATGATTGTTAGAATAAAATAAAAGTATTAAATAAAATATTCAATTTTCACATAAAACAATATTTTAAGAACACTGCATAAATAATTTTTATAGTGTAAAAGCAAAATAAATTCCTACATACTGTAATGCAGATAACCAAAGTATAGAATTAATTTACAGTGACACGTGGGCCCACGAATGGCCAAAAGTATCAAAAGAAATGAACATACAGCTTTTGGTTGTGGCAAGTTCAACTGTAATCCTCGCCGATATCAGTTATCTACAATCTATTCTGAGCCTGAAGTTGATGGAAATGAGGGTGGTGAGATTATAAAATCCCAGTGAGTAAACAAACATCACTCAAAATATCTAAAGTCGAATAAAAGGAAACTATTAAAACATTTCATCAAACTGTAATTTATCATCTTTCAACTTATTTCAACCAAATGAAATTAGTTTATTTAAAGCAAGTAATCAGTATGACTTATGAATTTCTTAAAAAGCTTGGCTCATGCCAAAAATTATTATCATACTCAGTTATTTGGGAGACCTTGGCCGAGGGCTATTCCAATTGAGTCCGCCAAGGCTATTAGAAAGTCATGTTTTTATTTTGAACAAATAGCCGTTCCTTGGCGTTGGCCGAGTTCCCCTTCACGCGGTGGTTTGGCGTGAAGTGAACTCTAAACGTTATACATCGAGAGTTACCCTACTCGCCTCTCCAACCGAGGTAAAAATATAACAAGATTCTGTGCCCCTCTAATAGGCTAGTCCACAGAACCCAGTCCACTGCAGCAAGTCAAACCTACAATACAATAAAATGTTGACAGCATGACAGGGCTAATATATTACTACCCAGCCTGCAAGGGTAAAATAAAGCAATTCATACAATTCATAAAAAATACAGCCCAGCTAGTCATGCCAATACAATAACATAAGCCATTAATTCAATTTTAAATTTATAACATATTAGTGGTCTCCAATTACTCTATTTTGAAAATCGTTATTTCGTTTCAAGACAATTTATAAAATATTTTCATTTAAACTCATTTTGTTTACAAAACATAAAAATTTACCATTTTAACTCATTTTCATAAAATTCACTAAAACCGAATAAAAACATACTTTAGATAATTAAAGTGATGGTAAGGTTACTCACAGTGTCTAGGGTAGGGATTTTCGAAATACTCAGACTATTGGTCTTCTGGTGCAATTCCCTTGCCTTTATCGGAAGACTCACCACCTTGACATAATACAAAATCGAGAAATTCACCACATTGGTGCTAAATTGAAATTAAACTAATTTAGACTACTAATGCTTAATAGGGAATGCAAAAATGTCTAAATTTTGCCTAAACGCGGTGTTAGCCTATTTCGGTCTTTTACCCGATCAATTGATATACGCGTTTGTTTAAACTCCAAATTAATTTTGTTTCAGTTTCTATACCTCAATTGCACCCAAATTGACTTAATGTCCCTCAATGTGGTGCAAATTATCAATCTCGGCAACAAATTACAAAAATACCCTTAGTGGGTAAAAATTCATATTTTTACTCCAAAAATTCCCATTATTTTTCTAGGCTCATAATTCATCATTATTCATCATAATTCCTCAAATAAACATCAAGATCAGCAACCAATATTCCCCTAGAAAATTTGGCATAATGGGTTTCAATGGGAGAAAATTATATCTCTAGCTTATTTTTGCTATATTTCAAAATAACCCAACTAAAATTATTATAAGGTCGGGCTTGACATATGTTGAGTCAACTGAATTTAAATTATTATAGGTTAAGTTAGTTTTTGTCTAAGTATGTTGCTATTGAGTGAATTGTGCTTTTGTAAGTGTTTTATGTTGAAGGACTTTTAATTGAAGTAAGATAGTGCATTTTGGGTGTAAACTTTCACTGCACATGTTTTGGTATTTCAAGTATATCTCCCACTAAAGAAGTCCAAAATAATGTGATTCTTAGACCATTGGAAATTTATAAGGCAGAGCTACAACTTTTATGTTTACCACATCGCCCATTTCAGCCTTGAAATAGGAGACAATTGCATCAGAATTTAAAGTAATGCAGTAGAGCCTGAAAATTCAAAGTGCACATTTGGTGGCCATAACTTTCACCACTTCATGGCCACAATGCCCCAACTACACCATCATGCTTTAGACCTTTAAAAGGTTCATTGCCATGGCCCTCAGCTGCCCATGGTCGCAACCATCGACAAGGAAATTTAAAAAAATAAAGGTAAAGCTTCGTGGCCATGGCCCCAAACAAAAATGAAGAATTTATGTGCCTTCCAACTTCTATTTTAACTCGGTCTTAAAGCCTATTTAAGCAACCTTTCGAAGAACGATTTAAGTAACAATTAAGCAAGGTTTTTGTAGAAGAAAAAAAGGTATTGAAGCTAGCAAGAGAGCAAGGAAGATTGTGGATTGAAAACTTGACAAATCATGGAGTTTTTTCTTCTTTTGTTCTGTATATATTTTCTTTGTTTAGACATGATGGTTAAATTTCTTTTTTGGATGATGTTTCTAGGAATTATGTTGAAATAAGTTTTTAATCTATAATTGAAATTAAACTAAATAAGTAGTTTAAATATTTAATATTTTTTCTTGCTTATGATTAATAATGTTTCAGTTGTTTGTCTCAATCTTGTTTTTAATGTGTCTGATTCGTTAGCCATTAATTTGATTGATTTAGCAACCTAAACGGAGCTAGAAGTGGGAGTTTAGGGTAAGTCGTGGATGAAATAGCATATGTTCAATATCAATTGCATGAGATGATTGATTTGATTCACGTATAGGGTAGAAATACACTTACATGTCATATGTAACCATAATTAAAGTCTAAGCTTAATCAGTCTTTTTTGATTTCAAATTGATTAGGAATGTAGTAAATTGATTAAGGAAGATATTTTTATAAGAACATTGGAAGAGACTTATAAATATATTAGAACTTTGTGTTAACAACTTAAGCCTATCTAGTAAGTAAAAAGGAATAGAAGAGACATAAATGAAACATTAAGGGGATATTGTGGTTCTAGACTTTTGGTTGATTGATTTTAGTTAATTACTATTTTTACTTTGAAGTTCTAGTTTTGGTTTTAGTTTATTTACTTTTCAGTAGCTTGAAATTCAGTTGTTTGGATAAGATTGAGTTGTTTTAATTTTAGTACTTAGTAATAATATTTGGTTAATTATCCATGGGAACGAACTTTGCTTCCTATTATATGACTTGTTAACGATACATGCACTTGCATGGTAAATCTGACAAACAAGTATGAACATAAATAGAATTGACTCAGTGTAAATGTTTAGGAGGCAACCCAAGCTTTATAAACTCAAAATTTTTTTAAGTTATTTTTTATTATTTTTTATTTTATCTTCTAACTAATTTTTTTTTCTTTTGCAACTATTATTTACTTTTTATCTTTGAAAAAAAATAGAATGGTCAACGCCATGGCACCTAAGGGCTAGTGCCATGGTGTTGAGTGTTTAGCAAGAAAAACCACGAAACAAAATGTTAAGCGGCGCAATGCCGAAACCTCAAAAAACCCTTGTGAAAATAGAACGATAAGCACCTTAATGCCTAAAGTCTAGCGTTGCGGCACCGTTTCGCCCACTATCTCTATATAACCCCCTTCTCAGTTAAAGACCCTAAAACCCATAAACTCTCTTCAAATTTCGCTTTTACTCTCCCATAAACTTTCTCTCTCTCTAAAACTCTCACACCCACTCAAATTCTTAAACTACTTCCACCCAAACCTATTAAAACTTTATAAAACGTTCAACAAAAAAGGTTGCTACAAATTTCTTCAAGTAAGTTCTCTCTTTTTTGAAAGATTTTAACTAGTATGAAGAATTTTTGCTCAGTTCTCAATTTTAATGGGTTGTTGATTAGTTTTGGTAAAAATTCAAGCTAGTTAAGTTAATTGTGCTTTGACAATATTGGGTTTTTTCGAATTGAGAATTGTGATTTTGGTGACTTGATTTTAGATTGATTTGTAGTTTGGCTAATTAAGTTGATTATTGAGAATTTGAAACATATTATTAATGTTGCAATTTTGTGGATAACTTTGAGAGTTTGAGAACTATATAATTGTCATATTGTGGTTAAATAATTCTATGAATTAGGTAGGCAAGTTTGTGTCTATGGGTGTTGTCATTAGACATAAAAACTCCCTTGTCAACAAAGTTCAAATTCAAGAAAGGGGTTTTGATGATGCTCTACTATGCTACCTAAAAATACAACCCTATATTCTTGAAAGGCATTGGCAAAAATTTTGTGCCTAACTAGAGATAGTCGTCATTCTAGTGGTTAGAAAATTCTATGCAATGTTTTTGAACATACTAATGGTATGTCGAAGAATGAATTGGCATCCTTCAAAGCCAGTGTCATAAAGAAGGATATAAATGTCACGACCCGGAACTCCCATCGGGCCCGTGACAACCGCCGCGATGTCCCGATAAGCACTCATTACCCAGAATGCCGATCGAAACCCCGCAAGGCTTAGCATCAACTTCCGCATCTCCCCGGTGAGCGACAGTTATTAAATCTCGCATTTCAAGAAATCATAAGTTGTTTCCAACTCAAAACAATAAAAATATTATTTTCTAGCTCACTGGGGCATTTTCATCATTTTTTTTGAAATCCGTAAAAATGTAATATGTAAGTAGAAACACGTATTTCATGATTTAAATTAAATTTTGAAGCCTAAAACATTCGTTTAAAGTAAATTTATAGCTATTTGAATATAATAAAAACATTAAATAAATATTCTATTTTCTTAAAACACTATATTTTCAAAGTCTTCCTAAAATAACTTTGTAGCGTAAGAGTAAAATAAAATTATTCATATAGTAATAAAGATAATTAAAGTATGAAATTTCGTTTA
>NC_030850.1:19578802-19581988 GCF_000208745.1 Theobroma cacao
ATAATTTTCAAGACAGTTAACAGCCTCCAATTACTCAATTTCATAATCAACCCAATATATCTTTATTTGTCACATTTATTTGTAAAACATCAAAAATCCCGTTTTAATCTCGTTTTCATTTCATAAAATACATAAAGAGCATTTAAAAATAAACTCTAGATAATTTACAATAATGATAAGTTTACTCACCGTTTGTACAAACTAAAAGCTTTCTAGGTGCCCCTATAACTACTCGTCGGGTACGATTTCCTTACCTTTATCGGAAGGCTCTCCTCCTAGACACATTGCAAAAATTTACTCAATTCCATCACATTAATGCTAAATCAATATGTATTTGACTTAAATCCTATACTAATGCATGGAATGAAATGCAATAGCCAAAAACGGCTTAAACGCGGTATTAACCTATTTTTGGCACTTTACCCGATAATTTGCTAACGCGTTCCATTTTAGCTCTAAATTGTCCCATTTCTCTCCAAAATTTCTAACCATTAAATATAAGCCAATAACCTTCTAAAATCACCAAAATCAGCTCACTTTCCTCCTTGGAAGATTTGGCCAAAAATGGGACATTAACTCGGTAAATTTTCTACTTTGTTTTTCTATCACATTTAACCATTTTTCTTCATTTTCTCTTCATTTCCCATAGAATAAAAATCAATTCATCATCATTGTACATCATTGAATATTCAGCCAAGAGTGGCTATTGTGGAAATTTCATGCTTTCTTGCCCAATTTAATTTCTATACACATTTAACTAACTAAAACTACCAATTTAACTAAAAATCAAAACCTAAAAATTTCAAATTCCTCCCCCATGAATTTCGTCCAGCCCTTGATATCACTTTTTGATCTCTCTGCTCAAGCATGCTAAATGGAAACAAAGGCATAAGAAAGGTAGAAATCAAGCTAAAGTCAAAAAATCTTACCGTTAGACGCGTAAACGGACGAAATTCACGATTTTCCCTTTGAATTTTTCTAGTTTCCCTTTGTTTTCTCTCTTTTCTTCCTTTCCTCTCTTGTTCTCCCTTATGGCCGGCCATCACTTAAAATGGGGTTTAAATGGGCTGACTTTTCATTAAAATAATATTAAACCATTAAAAAAAAAGCCATGTGTCACTTTCCCATTGGTCCGTTTTTAAAATTTCATCCATTTGTTTCCAAATTTTCACCATACACTTGTCCCACATATCCATAGCTTAGATAAAATTCTCAGACTTATCCAAAGTCTTGGTGGAGTAATTTTTGAAATTTACACTTTTGCCTCCGTAAAAGTCAAAAATTACATTTTTGCTCCAAAAACTGAAAAATTGCCCATAGACATATTTTTCATCCCTTATACTCATACCATCCTCCAATTTGTCAAATGTGATCTAAATTCTCTCAAAATCTCAAATTTTGTCTGCGAGTGAAAAAATTACGATTTTACCCCTAAACATCAAAATTTTCAATTTTCCCCAAATGAACCCTCGAACTCCGAACAATCATTTTTAGTCATTCCTTGACTATAAAATGTTAAATTTCATCCTACGATTCCTATTTGAACTAGTTCGATGTTAAATCAATTCAAGTGTACCGTTAGGTACAATACCGGGTTTCGTCTATTCTTAGGGACTTTCCTAGCATAATAACATGCTACTCAATGCATGTATTTTATAACATGTATTTATAGGGTCGGGTTTTACACCTCGAGCATAGAATTTGACATTGCCTTAAAGAATGGAACTATGAGACCTCGACCTTAACAAACATGTAGCGGAGGTAGACCCTATGATGTGGAGCAAGGGTAGTTTGATCATTTTTCTGGCGAGCTCCTAGAAGTGGGTTTTCTAATATTATTAAGGCCTAAGTAGGCCTAAGGCATAAATGAATGATGAAAATAAGGATAAAATGACAAAGAAAATAGAAATAATGATGATTTCCAAGGTAAAGGCAAAGTGGTCATTTTCCATCTCGAGTCAAAATTTTTAAGTTTTCATGAACCCGAGTATTTTTAGACTATTATAGACTTTATCTTAGTGTCAAAAGAGTAAAAATATTGCATAAAGGATTGGAGGAAGACAAAGCCAACTTGTCAAGGGCATTTTTGTAATTAAATGAGGTTTGGATAAGCTTAGGCTATAAATATCTCATTTCTCTAGCAACTTCCTCATTTTTCCAGCAGCTTCTTGTTGTTCTTCCTCCCATCTAATGTTTCTTCATCTTCCATGGAAGCCTCCCTTAAAGCTTCCATAACTCTCTTTCTAGCTTCAATTTTCATGCTTTTGAGCACTTTTTCATATAACCTTTTGTGCTCTTTCACTCTCTCACCTTAAACCCCTTAAAAAAAAGTCTTTGTTCGGTACTTTCTCTCACTAGCTGAAAGTTTTAGAGAGAGAAAGAGAGACTTTCCATAGTAGCTTTAAAACTCTTGTAAAGGAGTTCAACTATAAGTCCACCAAGGTGAAAGATGAGTTAGGGTTGATTTTAGGTGGTTAGAGATGGCTAATAATTAGAATTGTGGGCTATTATATTTTTTATGGTTATATTGTGTGTGATAGGTTCCAACGAGGCCTCACATGTCCGTTTGAAGCAATAATCAAAGTTAGAGTCAATTAAAGATTCAATAAATATCGGTGAGTGAACTTGCATCAAAGTGTTTGTGGGAAATACATATGTGTTGGGATGAAGCATTTAAATGATTTTCCTTGGCTTTTCATTAAATTATGCATGGGAACAAGCCCTTGATAAATTGGCTTTATGTTGTGACATGTGCCTATTATGGATTCATGAACTACTACTGTCACAACCCGGTACTCTCCTTGAGCCCGTGACAACATTCGCAATGTCCCGATAGACATTCATTACGTAGAATGCTAATCGAAACCTCGTAAGGCTTTAATATCAGTTTTCTCACCTCCCTTGCGAGCAACAGTTGCTAATATTATATTTTAAAAGATTATAAGCTATTTCCAAATAAAAACAATAAAAAAATAATTTTCGTCCCATAGGGGTATTTTGGTCATTTTTACTCAAAAATTTCAAAACCATCTAAAAATGTCGTATATGAGTGAAAGATACATATTTCATAACCAAAAATAAGTTTAGATGTCTAAAACATTCATTTAAAGTGAAATGATAGCTATTAGAATAAAATAAAAATATTAAATAAAATATTCCATTTTCTTATAAAACAATATTTATAGA
>NC_030850.1:19585069-19589242 GCF_000208745.1 Theobroma cacao
ATGAATGAAGTGGGGTGGTGTACGTGTTTATATATGTTTATATATGTATATGTGATAGAAAGTTTATGATTATAATATGTGATTGAAATGAATAATGAGAAACTTGATTATTGTCAATGTGTTCACTTTGATGTGCAATATGGTAGGAATGGATTTTGTGGCATGTGAAAGTCCTTTAATTGTCATCTGCCCTGAATCTCGCTGCAGCAAGAAACTCTCAGGCGGTGGGGGCACAAATCAGCCCTGTTTCTCGTTGCAGTGAAAAAAAATTCTTGCTGCAGCGACAATGGATTCTCGCTGCAGCGAGAAACTCTCGAGTAGTTCCAAATTCGTGGCGCAGTTCTTTCACTTTGACAACAATTTTGACAACGATTTTGACCACCTTTCGGTCAGAACTAGGCAAAGTTGTAAACATAAAAGTTGTATCCCAACCTTTTATCTTTCTAATTGTTCAAAAATTATGTCAATTGGACTTTTTTAATGGGACATATACTTGAAAAATCGAAACATATGCAAACCAAGAATGTTTCTCACTGCAGCGAGAAACTTGCTGTTATACTTGCTACCTTGCTTGATTTTGACATATTTTTCACCCATTTAACTTCATGGATTGATCATGGGTTTTTGCAACACTATGAGGTTATTAATCAAATTTTGAAATGAAGGGTTTTTAGTAAGAAATTAAATCAATTGCATTGTTTTTGAAACAAGTGAATCATGATTTCCAAGTTCTCCTTATCGATTACTTGTTCCTATCTTATGTTCACTCACTAAGTTTTATACTCACAATTTTAAACTTCATGTTTTCAGATTTGGAGGCAATTGAGACCTAGATTGAGTGTCCATGTATGCTCGTCTTCTTGGTAGGTACTATGGCATCTTATTAGCGGTACCTTCATTTAAAGTCACTTCGCTGATGGTTGAGAGTCTTTTGTTTGTGCACACGTATATGTAATGTAAACTACTAAGAGTCATGTTATAAATTAAGTATGTATATGTTGGATTGATGATGATGCCCTTATGAAACGACAATGAATGATAGTACTTTGAGATAATACAAAGATGAATATTCGGTTGCTATTAAATATTACTGAAACATTCATCGTTGAGAATTACAACACATGGTTTTAAAGATGATGGATGGAATGAGGAACAGGATCTCATAAAAAGGCTTGCTTGGGCCTAATGGGCTATGCCCACTGAGCCCATGCACCGGTCATAGCCCAAAATTTGGGTTGTGACAAAGGTGGTATCAAAGCTCTAGGTTTAGTCGAGTCTTAGGGATTCTTATGTTAGTCAGCGAAGTTGTCGGAGTTAATGTAGAGTCTTATATATGGTTTGTGACTGTAGCACAATTCATAGACAGGAGGCTATATGAACTCCTATTCCTAGTAACCTACCCTTTTCCTAACATTATGCAAAGGTCATAAGTGGTGCCGTTGTCTGAGCTTAAGATGCCACTCGAGACACTAGCTATTGTTGGAAAGATTTTAAGCAAATGCTCCTAATGAAAGGTTAATGTAATAACAAATTCCTCCGATTAAAGATGAAGGAAATTGGAGTTGAACTAATAGGTCCGTAATGACTAATTCATTTAGTGGAGTTATAATTTAAGCCCATAATTGTTAATGGGAAGGAATTGGATGACATTGGATCATTATTGAGGTCAATATAAAGGAACACGTACGATAATGGTAATACGAGGCGCACTTTAACTAGAATGAATAGTGATGGTTGTAATTTACTTGGAATGTATAGATCTAAGTATTGAGGAAGGTGTAAATTGATGTTTATGTGCACGAAGGTAAGTGCACTATGTTAAATGAGCTTGTCATGCCTCTATAGAAATGGTGTGGGCTTTTGAAATATTTTGTAAGTGTATAAGTGTCGACTATGTGCATAGCAGCTTAGATGGAGCTAGTTTCAATTTCAATTAAGTAATTGCAAGATCCCAAGGTTAGATTTGAACTATGATGGTTTATAATTATAAGTACATGAATTAGCTTAAGGGTGAAATTCAGTGACTATTATAATTGATCTGTGGTCATCAAGTGAGAGGTTGGTAAACAAATTTTCTCTAAAGAAGAGCATGAACTTTGTTATGATGTGTGTGAGGTCAAAGATTAAAGGACTAGTTGTAGATTTGATAGCTTGAAGTTAAATGACTGAGAGATGTCAAATCTAGTCTAAATGCCATATGGAGTTCTATATTTGAGTTTGGTATACGAATTGCTTTAACGATCAATTTAAAGGTCTATTGGGTTCAGTATGCAATCTATGATAAAAATGATTAGTTCCAAATGTGATCTTCACAGAGGTAAAGGATTTAGGAAATATCAATTTTTGGATAAGTTATAAGAGGGAGTTTCTACATCCTAAGTTTAAAAAATTTTGATTTTTATAGCCGCAAGAGTGAAATGCAATAGTTAAGTAAATCATATACTTTATAAATGTAATTGGTTAAGGATTGGCGAGTAAAGTTAAGATCTTAACACTAAGTGGTGTACAACTTGATGTTTAGGTATTTAAGAGTTATTTGGAAACAATTATCTAATCAAGTTGCATTAAAATGTTATGGTAAAGGTATACGATCGTTAGTAGTGGAATATGCCTAAAGGATGATCTTGCCTGTCACGACCCGGAACCTCCCTTGGGCCCATGACAACCGTCGCGACTTCCCGATTTACAGTCATTACCCGGAATGCCAATCGAAACCCGCAAAGCTTACGTATCAGTTTCTTGCCTTTCCTGTGAGCAATCGTAGTTAAACATTCCGTTTTAAACAATTATCAGTCGTTTTCGGCTAAAGTAAATCCAAAGACAAAATTATTTTAAAAGGATTTATAGACAATATTACTATTCAAAATATTGATTAAAGTATAGCATTTTTATATAAAACAATATTTATAGAAACACGTGTAAGTAAAATAAATTCATACATACAATAATTTACAAAGTTATAATGTACAATAATAATTACAATGACAAGTGGCCCATAAATACACCAAGTGTTAGTGATAGTAACCTACTGTTTGTGAGATAGAGGGGTCAACTGGAATCCTTGACAAAATTGGGTATCTACAAGCTACCACAGGCCTAAAATATTTGGAAAGGAGGTGGGTGAGATTTTGCAATCCCAATGATTAAACAGACATTATTATAAATATCTAAAGGCGAGTAAAATGGAGGCTAGTTTAAACAACAAATCACAAACCATTTCATAAGATTTTCAATTTATTTCTTAAACCATAAAATATTTGTAATTTACCAAAACAGTTGTTAAGGATCATGACTTTTATTATAAACAGGGCTCAAGCCAAAAACTAGTCCTTGGGGATACCATGGCCGAGGCATCTAACCGAGTCCGCCAAGGTTGTTAAGATATTTACATGTTAAACACATGTTAGTTTTGAAAACAAGCCGCTCCTTGACGTTGGCCGAGTTACACATTTACGTGGGGGTTCGACATGAAGTGAGCTCTAACACTACCTCGGGAGTTACCCTCCTCGCCTCTACAACCAGAGTAACTATATAACCGGGTTTACTGTGCCCCTCTAATAGGAAGTCCACGAAAACCCGTCACTGCAGTGATTAAACCCACCAACTTTAATAAAATTTCGACAGTATAACGTGGCTTTTATTTATTTACCCAGCCTGCATAGTAAAAGACAGCTTACATAAATTCCCAATGCAATTATAAAATATAGCCACACATACTCATATATCATAAGCCATTCATAGGAAAATATATTTTTTCAAGACAATTGGCAGCCTCTAATTACTCAATTTCATGATCAAAAGTTTCTTATTTCAGATAATCACCACAATATATTTATTTGTCACATTTATTTCTAAAACATCAAAAGTCCCATTTTAATCTCATTTTAATTTCATAAAATGCCTAAAAAAAATATTTAAAAATAAACTCAGGATAATTTACAATAATAATAGGTTTACTCACAGTTTTCGAAACTAAATTCAGGTACTCCAACTATTACTCATCGGGTGCGATTTCTTTGCCCTTGCTAGAGGATTCGCCACCTTGACAAATTGCACAATTAAGAGGTTTACTACTTTGGTACTAAACCAAAATAAACTAATTTATACTACTAATGCATGATATGAAGTGCAAAATGTCTAAATTTTGCCTAAACGCGGTGTTAGCCTATTTCG
>NC_030850.1:19590537-19600483 GCF_000208745.1 Theobroma cacao
TACGCTATTGGAAATAATTATGAAAATGGGGGAAGAATAAATTCTAGAATTTTGAAGTAATGATGTGAGCATAAGTAGAATGATCAAGATAGACAAAATTCATGATGATACTAAGTTGAAGTGGTTAAACTATTTGAGTTATAAGATAAGAGAGACAAGTAGTTGCGAATACAAAGGAATTGTGGAACACTAGGAGTAGTGAATAATTATGTGTGTGGTGTTATACATATATGGTAAAGTTATTACACAATATGGAAAGATTGTCCTAAGGTGGGATTTATTGATTATTGACAAGTGTTAAGGGATGAGATGAATTTGAAGTATTGGCTTGGCCTATTATATGTGATAAATACAAAAGAATATAAATGCTTATGGAAATCGTGGCGTAAGCTTAGAGGAAAACCAAACGGTCGAGGATGATCAATGTAGTAACCTTAAATGTAGATGAATAGCGTTGATTAAGTAAACTCTAGCAGCCACCACGCCGTAGTGCTAAGAGCACCTCATTTCTAGGACACATGAATAAGATGTAAAGGGCATGAAGTTGAATTTACAAGTTGAATTATGGTCCTTGGACTTGATGTTAAGCTTCGTTAATTGGAGTTTTAAGGTTTTGGGAAAGTATTTATATGAATGAATTGGAAAGCTTCTTTATTGCCTTATATATTGACATGTAGGTAAATGAGACAAGAGATCAAGCCTTGTTAAAGGCTAAGGAAAGAGTGAATGAAAAGTAAGGTAAATAATGGGAGAAATATGGATATTTCTATGATGAACATAAGAAGCTTAAGAATAATCAATGCAAATATACTAAGATAGTTGTGTGGTCCAAATTAAGGACAAGGACGCCTTGGGAGATTTGAAAATAATGTTCGTTGGAACCGATAAGGTGAAATGTCATTGACCATACATTGGATTGTTAAAGTAATGAGTGGTGTTGAAGGTAAGCTTTTGATTGTTTAAGTCCTCAACTGAATTCCACCAAAGGATGTGTTTAAGTGTTTCGAAAGTGTATTGAAAAGCATGAGAGAATATATTAGTTAACTTGCCATACAAGATCGAAATGGCATGACCATGAAAGGCTCATGACCAACCAAGCAATGTATAAGTAAATGTGCAAAGGAGTTATGATTGATTGATAAGGGTAGAACTTTAATGATGGGATAGTGTTCACTGTTTTAGATATTCAACCATAAGTTATGGGCTTGTATCCACTTTGTGAATACTTTGGTGAAATAATTCGAAAGAGTTCTCACAATGTGAACACATTAAAGCTCAAGGAGATGATAGTTAGATAGCGACGTTGGTGCTCATGATTGATATGTCGCATAATACAAAGGTACGCTGCAAGTTTAAGAATGTTTGGAAATGTTGGTTTGAGACAATGATTGTCTTACCATTATGTAGACCCGATAATGCTACGATCTTGATACGCTTGTGGAGGCAAAGCATACAATGGTAAAAAGTGTTTCCCTCACATGTTTTATTTCATTTTGAGTAATTATCAAAGTAGAGTACCTAATAAGGGTAAGCAAGGATTGAACTATGCTTTAAATGCTTAGTGAATAATGGCGATATGCTCTAGTTAATTGATATTACCCTTGGTGAGGAAATAGCAGTACACAATGGGATTCGTAGAGATCTACTTGGGAAAGAGATGATGATTTGATATTTTAAGTAAGCATGCACGAGTAAAGATTTTGGTAATAAGCCATGATTTAGAGTCAGAATACAAGAATATGAATTTGGACTAAGCAATATCGAGATGACATAAGAATATAACATATATGTTGGAAGTATGAAACACAATTAAGAAGTGAAGATGACTTTTAAGAATTGTGGTATTGTATAAATGCGACGATCAAATAAAGATAAATTTTGGAAAGATCAACAAAATAGTAAAGCATACACAGATATTGGATGGTAATTTGATGAAAATGATAATTGGTGATTGTGACATGTTTATGACAATGTGATGCAAGGATGCATGGTATGATAGAGCTTATACATAGGATTGAAAATGATAAGAAAAAAGTATAAGCATGTAAATTATATGAAGTTATGCACATGCATAATGAGAATCTGTGTGGATTACATAAAAACCAATTTATGGTAGGATGTGAAGTAAATGGTGATTTAAACATTCGAAGGGGTAAGCTGGAGTTGATTATACCATAATATTCATTAATTATGCTTGACCTATGGGAATGAAATGGAAAAGTAAAAAGGGAAACATGAGCTATCTGTAACGACCCCTCTCCGGTCGCTACTAGCGTTCGAGATCTCTGGGAAGGACCCGCAAAGTCTCGAACAAGCCTTTCTCGAAATGCCCATTAGTTCATTACATACAATCACCATTCCATATTAATACATAAAACAATACTTTCATGTCGCGACTTGAACCGTAAACATAATAATCGATTCAAGCTTTAAACCATTTAATCACAAGTTTATACATTGAAATCCACAATCTCCAATTATTTACTTATATCAACATCAATATCTGTTTACAACTTAATGAACAAAAAGCTAAGAGTCGACCTCTAACAGCGAAGCGACTCGAGACAAAATGCTATGAGATGCCTTTACCTATCTACGGTGGATCGTACGCACCGATGAGTACACATTAGATCAATCTCTGTCTGCAAAAAAAGGAAATAAAAGGGGTGTGAGTCTCACAAACTTAGTGATCATCGACTCCATGGGTAGGCGAGGAGGGGAAAAAAACATAATGGTGGAATGTTTATAAATCCAAGAGTAAGCGTAGAAAATACATTCCATAAAACTCAAAGATTTTGTTTTTTATACCTTGCAATTCTTAAAAATAATAATTCACAAGTAAACATATATGAAAACAGTTGTATTTAAGGTACTAGAAAATCTTTCAACCCCGACATCCAGTCAACATTAAATTCAATGACAAGTGAAAAATGAAGAGTTTCAAATATAAAAAGGTGAAATAATTGATCACCAATGAATATGTAAATTTCACTTGCCATTAAATAAAAATTTTCAAGTATTAATGCCATGCATAATGTAATAAAAATCCACAAGTGGGCATTATCCTCGAGTAGGTTTAATATAGCCCTTAGGCTTACTCTTTCAGACATCATCACTTACTCGTGGGAACTACCCACGCCACCATATGAATCGGGGCTTCAAGTCCCCCTTTACCTATTTGTGGGAACTACCCACGCCACCCATTATAAATCGAGGCTTTAGGTTCCCCTTTAACTACTCGTGGGAACTACCCATGCCACCCAATATAAATCGGGGCTTCAAGTCTCCCTTTTTAAATCAAATATCAATAATCGATTATTACTACTTTATGCACAAAGACCACACTTGACCTGGTGTGGTAACAAGTTTTACCCAGCATATCTCAATTGCGTTCAAATGAAAATCATTGCAATTTAATGCATTTGCAAAACATGATAGTTTGTAAACAACATAATCATAAATCAATGTTGTGCATATTTTATCTCAAAACATGGTATATTTACCAAATCAGCATGCTAAGTAAAATAGATAATTTATCATCAAATTCTATGAATCAATACAAAGGCCATTGGCCTAAACATCACACAAACTTGCAAGGTATGATTTTGAAGTGAAATGCCAGTCAAAGGTTTGTTTCCTCGTATTTAAAAGCATGTAGATATAAATATATTTTTATATATTATCAAGAAAAACGGATTTAAAATCCTTGTCACAAACACAAACAACCTAAGGCTTTCTACCAACTCATGCTGTCTACAATTTCCTCAACTATCAAATGTAACATATATAATATGTTATAGGAATATAGTTTTGAAATTTAGCACCCACTCGCCTCACAATAGCGGGATTACTACGTTGCTATTTCTACTTATCGGTTGCTTGTCAATTCCTTCAACACGCCACTATAGTGCACTATCTTCTCTTTATCACTTCTAAATTAGGCTAAGTAGGCCCAAGTCTTCACCTTTATTTTCTCTTTTGGACTTTCCTTTCCTTATTGCCATTGGGCCCTTTCCATGGGCTCTTCCCATTTCTTCCTATTGGACCATGCCCATTATTTTTTTTTCATTTCTTTTCTTCTTCATTTCTTTTCTTTCTTTTTCTTTTTTTTTCTTCTTCCTTTTCCCTGTCGACGTCGTACCTTTCTTCTCTCCCTTTTTCCTTTCTTTTCCTTCTCATTTCTTCTCCTTTAGGTCGACAACAACTCTCTCATGTCTTCCTCTTCAAACCGACAGCCATTTTCCTTCCTTGCTTCCTCTCAAACCAGCAGTAATTTCTTTCCTTTCTCCCTCAAAAATCAGCAATTTCCTCCTCCTAAATTAGCAGCACAAGGTTGCCCTTTCCTCCCTAAAAAATCGATAGCCAAAGTTTCTTCTTTCTCCCTAAAAAATCAGCTCTTTCCTCCTCCAAAATTGGTAGAAATTAGCCCCCTCAAACTCAGCTCCTTCTCCCTTTCATTTCTTTCCTTTCTCTTCCTCTCACTCAACTTTTTTTCTTCTTTCTTTTTTCTTATCTCCTTAATTTTTTTCTTTATTTAATTCATCCATTTATTTTACATATCATTTCACATACATTTTCCTTTTTAATGCCACCATATCATTCAATAATATCTCATTAGCCTCCAAATATTAAAATTACACATAACCCTCAACTTTTCTTTATTTACCGTATAACCCTCTAAACTTTCATCTTTTAAAATTTGATCTTTACGACACATTTTAAAATTCTAATTTCTTTCTATCTTTCTTCCTTTACATGTATACGATCAAAATAGCGAAGTTGCACTTCAACACGATATCACCATAATATTTAAATATTTACTCACCCGCGCTAGCTCAGTTTAAAGACAAACATGAGGGTCTCACTTACATCATTTATCCCAAAAATTCATTCTTACTTCTTCTCCCCCACTTGGATTGACCATATAATCCCTCTTCACAACTAATTCCAACATCCGATTAAATATTAATATTTTAATATTATTTTATTAAATAAAATATTATTTTATTCTAAAATTTTCATTTGTCCCCTTTGGTCCCGAAACATTTTATTATGTCTCGATTCATTTCCAAATCATCTTTTAGCTGGCTAATTCATCCTCGACAAAAATATTAATATTTCATTGTTATTTTCGCACGTGCAAAATATTTAACTCTTGACCATTCCTTTCACCTTTTACCACTCTTTAGCACATAAATTCGTACCAATTAGTATTTTGTCTTACCGGGGCAGTTACATTGACTACTATATGGGAGTACGGGGTGTTACACTATGAGAATGTGTTACACTAGAGGAAATTACTTCAAAGTAATTGACGAAGGTTCCTACATATAGTGATGGATGATGATTCTTAAATGTGTATATACATACATATATATATATATGGAGATGATTATGTGATTAATTAAAGTGAAGAATTATTTATGGTGATTTGAGTTTTGAATTTGACGTGCTTAATGAGTTGTATAGATGACGCGATGATGAGAGTTACCATTAGAAGTTGAGCTATGTGAGTCAAGGAGAATTCAGGTGCAATAGAGAAAGAAGGGATCTTAAGGAATTGGAATTTACATCGTGATTGAGCCATACAAATGGATTAATATGATCAAGATGTAAGGATTAACGAAGTCTTATATCATAGTTAAGTTAGACTTCCATGAAACACTAGTGCCATAAATGGAGAATAAACGATGATAGTACCTTAATGCGAGTAATTGGAGGAATTGATTCAGAAGATGAAACTTAACTTTGTTAATAATGATTCAACATATTAGAAGCAACCAGTTGCCATTCTTAATAGACAAGTCAAAAGCTCCGCTCAAAGGATGTAGTCTTAGTGAAAACATTATGGCAAAACCACACTAGTGAAGAGGTGATGGGGAAGGCTGAAGAGGCACCTCTTCCATGCATATAGATGCGCTATCTTATAGTTCGATTCAAATTCGGGGACCGAATTTCTTTTAGTGGGGGAGAATGTGAAACCTCAACCTTCACTAGACCTTATGATGTGGAGCAAGGGTAGTTTGGTCATTTTCCTAATGAGCTCTTAGAAGTGGGCTTTCTAATATTATTAAGACCTAAGTAAGCCTATGGCATAAATGAATGATGAAAATAAGAATAAAATGACGAAGGAAATAGAAATAATGATGATTTCCAAGGTAAGGGCAAAATGGTCATTTTTCATCTCGGATCGAAATTTTTAAGTTTTCATGAACCCAAGTATTTCTAGACTATTATGGACTTTATCTCAGTGTCAAAAGAGTAAAAATATTTCATAAAGGATTGGAGGAAGACAAAGCCAACTTGTTAAGGGCATTTTCGTAATTTAAGTGAAGTTTGGATAAGCTTAGGCTATAAATATCTCATTTTCCTTGCAGCTTCTTGTTCTTCTTCTTCCCATCTCACGTTTCTTCATCTTCCATGGAAGCCTCCCTTAAAGCTTCCATAACTCTCTATCTCTAGCTTTAATTTTCATGCTTTTGAGCACTTTTTCATAGAACATTTTGTGCTCTTTTTCATAGAACCTTTTGTGCTCTTTCACTCTCTCACCTTAAAACCCTTAAAAAAAAGTCTTTGTTCAGCACTTTTTCTCACTAGCTAGAAGTTTTAGAGAGAGAAAGAGAGACTTGCCATAGTAGCTTGAAAACTCTTGAACAGGAGTTCAACTATAAATCCACCAAAGTTGAGAGATGAGTTAGGGTTGATTTTAGGTGGTTAGAGATGGCTAATAATTAGAATTGTGGGCTGTTATATTTTTTATGGTTATGTTGTGTGTGATAGGTTCCAACGAGGCATCACACGTCCGTTTGAAGCAATAATCGAAGTTAGAGTCAATTAAAGATTCAACAAATATCAGTGAGTGAACTTGCATCAAAGTATTTGTGGGAAATACATATGTGTTAGGATGAAGCATTTAAATGATTTTACTTGGCTTTTCATTAAATTATGCATGGAAACAAGCCCTTGATAAATTGTCTCTATGTTATGACATGTGGCTGTTATGGATTCATGTACTACTACATTATGTTGGTATATATATATGTTGTGCTTTGATAATTGATATTGTGTGATAATTATAACCGCGCATGTGCTCGATGTGGGGGTACACATGTTGGTGATGACGAGGTGCGGGAGTGTGGATGATGATATTGTCTATGTGCGCGATCTGGAGGAGTACATGATGGCATTAGTTGTGCGCGATGTGGGGGAGCACACAAACATGATGATGTTGAAGTGTGTGAGTATGGAGTGCACATGACGATGAATGAAGTGGGGTGGTGTACGTGTTTATATATGTTTATATATGTATATGTGATAAAAAGTTTATGATTATAATATGTGAATGAAATGAATAATGAGAAACTTGATTATTGTCAATGTGATCACTTTAATGTGCAATACGGTAGGAATGGATTTTGTGGCAGGTGAAAATCCTTTAATTGTCATCTACCTTGAATCTCGTTGCAGCGAGAAACTCTTGGGTGGTGGGAACACAAATCAACCCTGTTTCTCGTTACAGCGAAAAAGAATTCTCGCTGAAGCGAGGAATTTCGCTGCAGCGAAAATGGATTATCGCTGTAGCGAGGAATTTCGCTGCAGCGAAAATGGATTATTGCTGCAGCGAGAAACTCTTGGGTAGTTCCAAATTCCTGGTGCAGTGCTTTCACTTTGACAATGAGTTTGACCACCTTCCGGTTAGAACTAGGCAAAGTGGTACACAAAAAAGTTGTAGCCCAGCCTTTTCTATTTCTAATGGTCCAAAAATCATGTCAATTGGACTTTTTTACTGGGAGATATGCTTGAAAAACCAAAACATATGAAAACTGAGAATGTTTCTCGCTGCAGCGAGAAACTTGCTATTATGCTTGCTATCTTGCTTGATTTTGACATATTTTTCACCCATTTAACTTCATGGGTTGATCATGGGTTTTTGCAACACTATGAGGTTATTAATCAAAGTTTGAAATGAGTGGCTTTTTGTGAGACCCTGTCAAGCTCGATTAAAAGAAAGTATTGTACCGAGTGCTACAACTAAGTTAAATCGAGCCTTGAACTAGTTCAAATAGAAATTCTAAGAGGAATTTGAAAATTCTAAAACCCATAGAATGACTTAAAATAGTGATTTGGAGTTCAAGGTCCAGTTTGGAGTCGATCAGAAAAATTGACCGATTAGGGACAAAACGATCATTTTATCATTTGATGATAAAATGGAGATTTTTAGCCAAGATTTGATCACATTTGACCAAGAACAATTATATGAAATATAATTATGATTATTGGAGTATAAAATGATATTTAGCGGTGAAAAATTGTGATTCTCGGTATTTTTGGAGCACAAGGGTAAAATTGTAATTTTGCCATTAGAGGACTAAACGAGAATTTTTATAAAACGATTTTTGCCCCTTTTGGTTAATATTGATCAATATTAGTTTTATTTGAGGTTGAAAAGTAGAAATAATGTGATTCCGATGCATTTCGGAGTATAGGGGCAGAATCATAATTTTTTCTCCCTAGGGGCAAATCGGTAAATTGTTCGCCCCAGCACTTGTCAGGACAAAGGGATTTTAATTGTGGTAGGATTGGATAAATACCAGAATATTTGTGGTGGAAAATTAAGAAGAAAAAGTCAAAAAGTCAAAAAAATTGGGCCAATAAGCATGTGACACGTGGCATGCTTGATTATTTTATTATTTTCTATAGAAATCAGCCCATTAAATCCCCAATTCTTTCACCATATTCAGCCTAGGCAACCAGCAACAAGAACAAAGGAAGAACAAAGGGAAAAACAAGAAAACCTAGGTGAAAATTCAAAGAAAAAGTGAAGAAATCAAGGAAACAAGCTAGGTAAGTTAGAATTTCTTTAATTCTCCTTGATACCTAGCTTACCCATGCTTTTGTTCTTGATTTTCATGGTTGAATATTGAGTTATCATGATGAATTCAATTCTGAAAAATGGGTATGGAAGAGGAATTGTTGTTGGAATAATTTGATTTTAGACTATGTTAGTGTTTAAGGATAGTTAAGCATGGTTATGAACAAAAACACAAAAGAAATATTCAATTTCTCTAGGGTTCCTTGTTGGTTGAACCATGAGGGCTGAATATCAATGGGGGATTGTTTTTATTTCAAGGAAAATGGCTTGGAAAATGATGAATTAAGGTGAACGATTATGTAGAAAAATTTTGATGTTAGTGCACCAAATGACAGAATTTTTCTATAAGGAACTGTGAGGGTTCTAATGCTGAATTTGGCTTTATTTAAATGGTATGTGGTAAATTAAGGTATTATATGAAAAATGAATTAATTTGGAGGTGATTTGGACACAATCGCCAATTAATCGGGTGATCGGTCGAATTTAATAGATACCGCGATTAAGCGGTAATCAGACGGATTTTTGCATTTACATATCAAGCATTAGTAATTTAAATTAGTTTATATCAATTTAGGGACAATATGGTAAATTCCTCGACTTTGTTATTTGTCAAGGTAGTGAGATGTCCGGAAAAGGTAAAGGAATTGCGCTTGAGGACTATTAGTCCGAGTGCACCAGGAATCCGAATTTTCGACACCTATGAGTGAACTGCCTTCAAAACTTGTTTTGAGAAATATAATGTATTTGCCACCCATTTGAATGAATTATCAAGTTTTTTATAAAAACAAGTGCCTTGGGAACAAGCTTTTGCAAAATGGTTTTATGTGGTGATATGTGATTGCTATGGATTCATGCACTACTGTAGTATGATGATATATAAATATGTGTATTGTGCATGATGAATGATATTATGTATAATGATTGTAACCGTGTGTGTGCACGATGTGGGGGGATGCACATATCGGTGATGATGGTGGCGTGAGAGGTGGATGATGATAATGCCCGTGTGCACGATGTGGGGGGATGTACACGATGGCACTGATTGTGCATGATGTGGGGGGATGCACACGATGG